>NC_056744.1:276726137-276811137 GCF_019279795.1 Protopterus annectens
GCCACTCACAGACTAACCCTACATATACTGGGCTGCTGCACAATTTGGTCTGATGCCTGTCTGTGGTATGGGACATGTGTGTGTATGACGACCCTACAAACATGTAAGCCAATACAGTAACATACAGTGGAGCAGCATGTAACATCAGATAGGACAGGACCTAGGACAATGACATCTACCACAGTCTGTACACTGGCCAAAGTACATATTAACAATACACACACTATCGACATTCACCATAAGTACACAGACCTCAGTACTGTACAAACAACCACATAATGTCCAGGTTATGTCATCAAATATAGCCCCTACTGTGCATAACATGTGTAGCAGTCTGATATCTCACTGGCTTGTTATCAGATATGATGACACTAATTATGGTGTACAGCACATCCAATATTCTCAGATTAAATACCTGCATCTACACCCATCCTTCAAATCCCACAAGATGGCCTTCTGAAGGCACTAACACAAATAACACTATATCTATAGTACCAGATAACATGTTAGGCTGCCTATTGGTTAGCCTGATATATGACTTGTCAGGCGCCCCCTACAGAAGCTATTCAGTATTAGCTTCAAAACTGGCTTTGTGCTGACAGCATGGAGAACAACAGGCATTTCCTTCCACAAAGGCGGGCATTCAACAGACCCAGAAAATTACAGACCTATAAGCCTGATCAGCCACATCTGTAGGCTATAGAAATAATCATTCTGAACTAATAAATAGAGATATAGATAACTTACAGACTCCTGACCCAACCCATGTCAGATTCAACAATGCACTCTGCATATCTGGACTTTACAAAGGCTCTTGACACCATCCCACACTCAGGAATCAAAGATAAACTATCACAACTAAATGTTAACCTGTATGTAAATCATCAGATAGCAAACTGTCTCACAAATAGGACCCAGGAAGAACTGTCACTGGCAGAGTGCCCCAGGGTACAGTCCTTGAGCAAGGTGGTTAGAAAATCCTGTCTTTGTGGTCCACCTAATCACAAAAGGGTTTGCATCTAGAACAAAAGAGGTTATTGTGCCCCTCTACTCATCACTCATCAGACCCATCATAGAGTACAATGCCCCACTTGGGATGTACCTTACAAGACACCTGCAACAGCTGGAAAGACCACAGAAGTACCTTACCAAGAGGATTACTGGCCTCAAACAGATGCCCTATGCAGCCTAACTGAAGAAACTCCAGCTGTACTCGGTTGCATACCGCCTACTCAGAGGTGATCTCTGCCTGACACACAAGGCCATGTCCAACCCGGAATTGATGGACATGCTCCACCTAAATAAAACAAATCCCTGAGAGCCACATGTTCTAGGGATCTAAACCTCATCATAACGATAAATAGGACTTGGTGGAGGGAGAGATTTCTGTCCCAGAGACTCCTCATGCTTTGGAACAGGATTCCAATCTACATTAGGCAGAGGCCCTCACTAACACTCTTCAAGAGAAACCTTGATGAGTGGATGGGAAACAAAACATTTACCATGGGGATCACTGCAGTAGCTCTGCTGGACAGAGGCACAGGGAACTAATGGCTCTGCTGGACAGAGGCACAGGGGACTAATCTAATGGGGCTTAGAAAGCCAACACATTCTGGCTAGGCTTACAGATGCCCTCGGGCAGATAGCCTAGTACTTACCTATGAACCTATGAACCTAAATACTTTTTAGCATTGGCTGTACTTATCAGTGCTTAAAGCTAATATTAAGATTTTCTGGCTGATCTGCAGACTTGGTGCCATCATAAGCTTCAAGGCAAAAAGAAAAAAAACTGCAGTAAACCACGTTCGAGTTCAGGTACACCCACTCCATCATGTTGAGATGTAAGCTGCATTAGAACTTCTACACCAAATCCTTCACTTTACAGGCATTCTATAACTTCAACTTCATTTTTTTAACTTCTACTTTACTAATCATCTTTTCTACATTCCCTATTTGTGATATTATTTTTTTATTGTCAAATTTCTCATATCTGTATGCCTTTGCCTGTATTTCTCTTCAAATATCATTAGGGCTGCCTTCTTTATATCGATTAATTTGGCTTTTTCCTTTGCATAAATATTGCACCATATCAAATCTCTGTTTTTTCCCCATGTCCATATTTCTTTTCTATACTTTTTAAAAATCTCTAGGTTTTATTGTTTATGTTTTCGCACTTCCTCGGATGCTTTTTTTTCCAAACAGATCAACATCCTTAATGTTCAGGTAGGATCATAAAGCTCTCTTCTTCAAAACAGAAAATAAAACTTGGGACACCAGCTAAACCAGGAACAACTAGGAATTAATCCATGGCAAGCTTCATAATAGTAAGTAACATCATGGCAAAATTTCAAACTCCCCAAATCCAGAGAACACTGCTGCCTATGCAGAATTCTTAACAAAAATCCTTTACAATCATTTACACAGCTGTGTAGTCAGCCATACCTACCTGAAGTAAGCCTAGGGCAAACTCAGAAACAAGCAACCTTAGTAGAATCACACCATCAATAAGTTGTATAGAAAAGGAAGGGAACTGTATCCAAAAATAACAAGTTCAATACCCAGCAATGTAAGAACTCCCTCTGCAAACTAAGTAGGCAACTCAGGAAACTAATTAAGTCTATCAAAGCCAAATTTGAAGTAGAAGTAGCCATCCAGGCTTATGACAATCACAAGGCATTCTTCATTTATGTCCATGATATCAAAGAAAGTATACAGCAACGTGCCAAATTAATTGTAAATGGATCTACCCTTACTAAGCTGGAGGATATAGCAAATCTACTGGCCAATAAATTCAGCTCTAGTTGTGCTCCCCTTTGTCCACCAGACATCTTTCAAGATATAACCCTACCATAATTTCCCCCAACTATCAGTTGGGAACTAGTCCTTAATGCACTCTTAAGGCCAAAAACATTGCATCAGTAGGCCCTGATAATATCCTGGAGTGCCTTCTTAATAGTATGCAGCATAACCTGTCAGGCCCACTAGAATCACTGTTTAACCCTAGCCTCCAAACAGGCTTTATGTTAAATGAATTAAAGACTGCAGCTGTTGTCCTGTTGCATATGGAAATGCCATTCACTGACATGGGAAACCACTTTTCCATAAGCCTGACTAGTCTCATGTGTAAAGCTATGAAAATAACTATCATGAATATGATAAATAATGGCATAGGAATAACTTAGATGGCGGATCCAACCTAGTTTGGTTTTGTTAAGGGCATGTCATGCCTACTCAACCCAGTGGATTTCCTTGAGAAGGTCACCAAGGCAGTGCACATGGGAAAATGGTGCATACTGCCTACTTCAACCTAGCTGAAGCATTCGGCACAATACCCCACTATGGTTTTGTAGACAAGCTTGCAAATTTAAATATAAGCCCAATGGATAGCCAGCTGGCTCAAAGATAGGACACAAGAAGTTAAGATGTGGAGATGGTCTACCTCCACATAAAGGCTAGTCACTAGCAGAATCCTTCAGGACTCAGTGCTGTGGTCACTCCTTTTTTGCCATCTACTTCTTTGAAGTCAGGGTTAACATCATTGGCCTCTGGCTGACCAAGTTCAGACAATTGCAAATTAGGCATAGTCATAGAATCCCCCAAACACACAAAAGCCCTTCGAGAAGGTCTGATACATTGTAATAACTGGTGCTGGTGTCACCATCTAAAACTTATTGCAAAGAAATGTATAATAGCATCTCCCACCCCTGCAAATTACTACATTGATTATACACCTCAAGAGTAGTCTTTGAGGCCAGGGATTTGGGAATGCTTGTCAAGAGTGTCTTGGTCTTTGACCGTCATGTCTCTGCTGTTGTACAGAAATCATTTTATGTTGAACAGCTTATAAGCAAGGGTATGGCATCTAGGTCCAAGGATGTAATTGTTCAATTATACTCTATCCTTATTTAAGCATTCATTAAGTACAATGTCCCTTTCAGTACATACCTGTCTGACAAGTCATATGTGACAAATGGGCATCCACAGAGGTTCTTCATAAAAAAAAATATGATGTAGACAACATGTCCTTGGACGATCATTTCAAAGCCGTATCTATATACCCAGCCTTCTACAGACTGCTGAGAGGTGATCTATGTCTGGCTTTTTTGGACCTATTGCACATCTGCAAAGAAAAACCCACTCTAGGAAACTAATCTTTGTCTGCAACATAAATAAGAGATGCTAAAGGGACAGGTTTACCTCTCAGAGGATGCCCCTTCTGTGGAGCAGGTTTCCCATCCATGTGAAGTAGAGTTCTTCCCTGTATTTATTCAAGCACAACTTGGACCAGTGGATGGGAAATCTCAAATGATCCCCTTGTCTGTCAGCTATATATCTATTTGAAAGAGGAATCTGGTAAGTGCTCAACCACTCAGGCCCAAGTTATATATAGCCTCTTAATATTTTATTTTATTTTACATTTGTTGACCGGGCTAGTCCAACTGGATACATGCTCATTTTCAGCAGAGGCCTGGGGAGAAAATCTCCATTAAGCTAATGAAAAATACATGGATAATTAGCATAAATAACATGACGACAAGTTAGAAAACAGTACTCAGAGTAGAGAGTTTGAAATTCATTATGATGAATGCTAAAGGTTCAAACTCATTGTAAGGTTTTCTTGAACATTCTACACTAAAAGTGAAAAAAAATAGTGTCTAATATATACATAGAGGAAACCTGTGGTCTCAGTAGAATGATTGTTCTACAGTTAGGAAATTAAAGAAGCTTAATAATCCTGATATATGAGATATGGGAGTAAAGTTTAGGGAGATGCGACAAGAGAGAGAGGTGAGGAGGTGGAGTAAAAGGAGAATGTTAGTTTGGGTTATTACAAGGGCATAGCCATTGCGTTTTAAGGAATATTTTTAGTTGCTTTTTGAAAAGTGGTAGTGAGGGAAGTGGTAATGAGGGAAGTGATGATAGATTGCTGGGAAGTCTGTTCCAGGTTTTTCCCCACAGTGTTAGAAAAAAGAGAATCACCTCCTTTGTTGTGGGACTTGTGGATGGTTACTAGTAGTTTATCTGCTGAGTGAATGGTTGTAAGATTTTTGTAGGGAGTGACAAGGCTACAGAGGATTGGAGTATTACTGGGATGATCAGTATCCTATGGGTGATAGAAAGTTGCTGAAATTGCAGCTGGTTTTGCAGTTCTAGCCATCCAAGCTGTTGGAGATTTTGACAGTGATGGGTTCTAAATGGGGAGCCAGTGGCAAATCTGGCGATGTTGTTATAGGAGGTTACCAGTTTGCTAATGTTGCTTTTGGATAGATTAGTGTAGATGGGGGAGGCATAGAGGAGGGTGGAGATCAAATGGGTGTGGGCAATAGTAGTTCTGGCTACAGGGGTAAGGAAAGGTTTTATTCTGTAAAGGGAACCTGGTTTTCTATTTACTGATTTAATGGTTGAGTTAATGTGTGAGTCAAAGTTAAGGTTGTGGTCAATTGTTACGCCGAAGAGTTTGGTTGTTGGGTCAGGTGATATGACAGTGCCATTATTGGACAAAACTGTGAGATCTAATGGGGAGGACTTTAATGTTGGGGTAAACAGCAATAGTTTAGTTTTTTTGGGGGGGTCAGAAGGAGACACCATTAAAGGAACCAATTTTCTACTATGTTAAATACTTTTTGGGTGATGGATTGAAGTTCAGCTGAGGAAGAGGCAGTACAAATTAATGTGGAGTTGTCTGTATATTGTATGCAGGTAGCTTGAGGAAGATTTACATTTAGATCATTAATGAATTAATGAATATGGAGAACAAGAGAGGTCCCAAGATAGAGCCTTGAGGGACTCCAAGGTTAATAGGGAGATGTGTGGATAGGTTATTGTCTCAAATGACAGTTTGTTGTCTATTTTCTAAGTATGACCTGAACCATTGTAAAGCCTGTTTGTCTAGTGAGAGAGATTTTTGAGTATGTTTATAAGTAACTGATGGTTAACCATATCAAAGGCTTTAGTGAGGTCAATAAAGAGTGTAGAGGAAAGCTTGTTGTTATTACAATTTTTGTTGATGCTGTCTGAAAAGGATAAGAGAGCAGTGGTAGTGCTATGGAATGGCCTAAATTCATGCTGGCAGTCAGCTAATAAGTTATTTTGGAGCAGGTGATCAAGTAGTTGCTGGTGAATGCATTTTTCCATGATTTTGGCTAAAGGAGAGACCAAAGCTATGGGGCAAAAGTTTGAAATTTCGGTTGAGTTACCACCCTTATGTAGAGGGATTATGTGGGAGATTTCCCATAGAGATGGGCTGGAACATTTGGTAATGGTTCTTTTTATAAGGATGGAGATAGGATAGGCCAGTACTTTTGCTGCAGTTTGCAGGTATTCGGCTGGTAGCAGATCAGCTGAGGGTATACAAGGTTTAAGTTTTTGAAGAAGGGTGTAGATTGGGGATGTTGGAACAGGTTGCAAGTGAAAGGTAGGAGGTCAGCTAGTTAAGAAGGCAGGCAGACTTGTGTTAACAGGTGGTAAGACAAAATGGTATGGTATCAAAACCTGTCTGATACATTGGGAAAGCATGGCTAGGCTTACAAAAGCCCTCTAGGATTGTTAGCCTGGCAATCATTTCTGAACCTATGAAGCTTGTGTTATACATTTATCTCCTGTAGTATGTGACAGATGATGCAGAGAAATGTAGACCTATGAGGATTACTGAAATGGTGGAGAAAAATATATTAATTAATTTTGTATGTATTTAATCCCTCTGTTAAAGGAAGGTAGCCTGTAGTGCAGTCCAAAATATTTCAATAGCCAGAGATGAGTGTCCTCAGTACCAAATCTGCACATGTAAGAGTAATGAAGACAGTACTGAATATGACTTTACACATCCCAAATATTTACAGGTCGAAGTATTGCCTTACCAATAAATCAGAGGCTAATCCTGAAGATGTCACACTAAAATAAACCAACTGCCTTTTCTTTAATAATTTTAAGCTATATCTTCCTTATACGCAACAGTTTTTCTTAATTTGGATCTTTCCCTTGACCTTCAAGTAAACACTACCTAGCAGCTTTGAAAATGGAAGATTATCAAAGACTGGCAAAGGTATGGTCACTTATTAAGTTTTTATGCAAATCAGGCATTTCCACACTTAGTACTGGGAATCACATCAAACTGTTTAGGTGTAATTGATTTCATTGGCAAATCAGAGTTTATACAGCAGTGAATGAGCCATGAAGTTTTTCATTCATTCATATAAGTGCTTTGTAAGCCTCAGGTTAATGGTGAAGCTGGTACTTGTGAAACCATTCTATGCATTCCTAGGCTTTTCTCTGCCATGCATGCATGTACCTTCCCAGGGTATAAGAGGCAAGACAGAGTGATGCCACTCCTTAGTTCACACCCTAATAGTCTCAACATCATACTTCTGCTCATTATTGTAAACCTGCGCTTAGGGAGATGCAATCCATTTAAGCCTAGAGCATGCCCCAACATCATTGTAAACCTGGGCCTAGGGAGATGCAATCCATTTAAGCCTAGAGCATGCCCCAACATCATTTGTAAACCTGGGCCTAGGGAGATGCAATCCATTTTAGCTTAGAACATGCCCCAACATTATTGTAAACCTGGGCCTAGGGAGATGCAATCAATTTTAGCCTAGAGAATGCTCCAACATCATTGTAAACCTGGGCCTACGGCGATGCAATCCATTTAAGCCTAGAGCATGCCCCAACATTATTGTAAACCTGGGCCTAGGGTGATGCAATCCATTTTAACCTAGAGCATGCCCCAATACCATTGTAAACCTTGGCCTAGGGAGATGCAATCCATTTTAGCCTAGAGCATGCCCCAACATTATTGCAAACCTGGGCCTAGGGAGATGCAATCCATTTTAGCCTAGAGCATGCCCCAACATCATTGTAAACCTGTGCCTAGGGTGATGCAATCCATTTTAGCCTAGAGCATGCCCCAACATTACTGTAAACCTGGGCCTAGGGCGATGCAATCCATTTTAGCCTAGAGCCATGCCCCAGCATCATTGTAAACCTGGGCCTAGGGTGATGCAATCCATTTTAGCCTAGAGCCATGCCCCAAGCTATTAAGTAAAAAGACCAAGTTTATCCTTCAGCTGCTATAGGGATCATACTTGTAGACATTGGAATATGCCATCTCTGGTGTTACCTGCAAGACAATAGACATTGGAGCAGAGCTGGGGATCCCTTGAACCCATGGCAGTGATCCACCACTCTGGAGAGCTGTGTTGATGTAGTTTCAGTGATCTACATTGATACAGCTGCACCCCATAGGAACATGTGCAGGGCAAACCCCAGGAGACAAACTCACATGGTGAAACCATATTATCAACAACATTTATAATAAAAGGAAAAGTAATTTGACCAAAAGTAAGAAGAGTAATTCCCCGAACATTACAGACCTTGTCACCGAAATAAAAAAAACAACTCAGGAGCTTAATAAAAATCCACCAAAGCAAAGTCTGAGGCTAAAATAGCTACGCAAGCCACATACAATCACAAGGTATTTTAGATATATGAAAAACAAAATAGAGAAGAAACCACACAGTAGCACAGAACAAAATGATAAAGCGCTTTTTGTTTATTCCAATAAACAAACTTCTTCAGATCAAGAAAAACAAAAAGTCACAGCTTAAATACTCTCTGGGCTAATACTTACAAAGTCGATTAACTACTTAAAGTGAAAGCTGACTTACAAGACACGCCCTATTTGCAAACACAACTAGACTAAAAACTGCTTTTAAAGTAAAAGCTAAAAATCCAAATAGTCAGACTAAAAGTACAACTAGCGTTGTCTATAAAAATGTGTAAATCTAGCCTACTACTACAGTAGTATGCTATCCTGAAGGATACTATTTTGCATTTCTTGGCATTTACTTTTTGCCCAGTGCTCTGACACCAGTTATTTATCTGTGTCAGCCCTTTCTGGAGGAGATTTGTGTTAGTGAGGCATTCTATGATTGGGCCTAATTTGCAATCATCTGTAGATTTAGTCAGCCAGTAACCACTAACATTGGCCTTGACTTCAGAGAAGTAAATTCCAAAAAGGAACTGTTCCAGGATCGAGCCCTGAAGGACTTCACTTGTGAACGACCTGTTTGTAGAGATGGACTCCCGAATTCTAAATTTATTGTCCTGCATGTGAGTTAGCTGTCTATCCACTGGGTAACAAAAGAGTTTATATCTAACCTCTTGAGTTTGTCAACAATTCCTGAGTGGAGTATTGTGTCAAATACCTTGTCTAGGTCATGGTAGGTAGTGTAAACTATTTTGGCTTTATCCATTGTTTTGATGACCTTCTCAAAAAAGTTCTCCATGTTGAGTTTTCATGACTTACCCTTGAAACCAAACTGGGTAGGTCAAATGTCTGCAGGTTTCCTATGTCATTTTTGATCATGTCCATGATAATTTTTTGCATATGAGACTAGTGAGACTTATGGGTCTGTAGTTTCTAGGGTATGTAGGTGGTCCACCTTTGTGCAGAAGGATTACATCTCCTGTTCTCTAGTCATGAGGCATGAAGTCTGTCTGGGGGTTACAGTTAAATAAGAATTTTAATTTGTTTTTATGGTATTACAGTTACAATCTTTAAGTTTAAGAGGTTGGGATTTATGTAATTGCATAGAGTTAGATGAAATTAATTGAATGCTGTTTTACCATTTAAACCTGTACTGAATGGGGCATAGGCCCTTTTCTTGATTGTGATTGAATACAGCTGATTTTTAACTGCTGAGAAGTTTTTTTAGCTTTAGAAGTGATAAAGGGCTGTTGTCAGAAAATGCTAATCCTTTATTCTGTCATTTTATATTTTCGTATTAAAGTTTTTATCTACCCAGCCTTGTTAGTCCGGTTTAGTTGTTCTCTACATTAAATAAGAATTCCGGCAGACTTGATAGATCATCTTTCATTGTCTTTAGAAGTTATCCTGGGATTTTGTCTGGGCCAATTGATACAGTGTTATTGGCTTTAGCGAGAACATTAAGGACCTGTTCCCTAGTGATAGTAGACAGGAATATATTTTCTGGTATTTCCTGAGGGAAGGTTGACGGGGGCATGAGTAAAGTTGGAGCAGAATTTGTTGGCCAGTAGGTTGGCTATATCTTCTGGCACAGTATAGGTGGCCCCATTAACAATTGTATATTGCCTTTGAGGTTGTGGACATAGCTCAAGAATGCCTTGTGTCTGTCCATAGCCTGAGAGGCCAAATTTACCTCCGATTTGGCTTTGGTAGATTTTATTTGTCCTCTAACTTGTTTGTTGACTTTGATGGGAGTGCTTTTATCCTGCTGGATGCTACACCTCCTAATTTTTGCCATGATTGTCTTCCTTCTGTTATACATCCTATTATGTTGTATTCCACCAGGGTGACTTGATTTTTGAGTTAGTTATGTTTTTTCTTTCTGGTGGGTACTGCTGCCTCCATGCGGCAATTAACATACTTTTACAGGGTATTTGTGAACAGTTCAATGTAGGCAGCAGTGATCTCAGGGTTTTTGGGGGCATGTAATTTTGCAAGGTTATCACTTAATAGAAGGAAGTTAAGTAATTTCTAAACATTCCACGGTTGGCTGAGGTTGCAGGATTTATTTTTACTTTAAAGGAGACCATTTTGTCATCTGTCTTTACTAGAAAAGACATTACACTAAGGGAGTGTGCAGTACTCTCTCATATTAATGATGACCAGATCTAGTATGTTTGTACACCTGGTCAGTGTATTGACAATCTGGAGTTTGTAATTACAAAGTCCAGGAATCTCTGTGCCTGCATATTTGGTGTCATATATGGTTCTCAATAAGAGTCAACTAATTAAAGTCACCCATGAATATGGTACTGGGTTGGATAGTAAGTGTTTAAAATAAGTTTAAATACATGTTGTGAGTCTTCTGGGTCACAAAGGGGGACATATAGCTTGCAAGCAAGTGATATGAGATTTTGCATATGGCGATTTGAACATGGTATGCTTGAGTGCATAGTCCTGTTTGACCAGCCTTGATGTATATTTATTTTTCATGTAAATTGAGACACTTCTACCTTGAGGCCCTGTCTCTATAGTAACTGGTCTAAATGTGTGGAAGGCACTATAGACTTGCACTGCTGGTGTGCTCTCCACAGCTTAAATCCATGTCTCAGTGATCACACAAATGTCAGCATTTTCTAGGGTAAGGAGAGTCTGTAGGGAGTGGATGTTTTTGTTTAGACTTCTAACACTGTGTTATAACACTTTTAGATTTTATTGGTTTGTTTTGCTGTGTTGGAAGAACTTTTAAGTTTGGCATTACCTACAAAAGGCACTATGGGGAAGGTCAATGGCTTAGCTAATATTCAAAATCCTAGAGGGGAGAGGTACAGACCAGCCCTGGCAAAGCAATGTGGTCTGTTTTCCATAACTTTCTATGCTGACAAATATTGCACTCCTTTTGAATGACACCAGAAACTAAGCCAATTATTAAAGACAGTTATCTTTTGTTCTTATTGTGGCATCATCCTTGAAGAAGGCAAAATATTGCTCAGTGCTAGGCTCATGCAAGCCTGGGACATATATTCCAAGAGGGCCATGATGTCTGTCTTCATATAGTCAAGGGAAGTACATCTCAAACCATTTACACCCACATGGACTATCATTGAGCCTTACTGGTACTTGTAGTCCAGTGACCTGTGTGCATGTATAATGTGTAGATTCTGGCGTCTGATAAGCAACTGACTGTGACTTTCTCCTTACTCAACCTGTTGAGAGGGACATCAGTGTGTCTCACAATGGAGTCTTCAATAACCAGAATGTTGGATAGTGTGCTGGCTTGCCTTATGGTCTTTGAATTAGAGGCTCCATGAGATGTGGCTGTATGTGTTGATGTGCATGTTGTTTTGAAAGAGTGCATTCAGGGATGCTGAGAGTGTTGGTTATGTGTACTTCATTCAGAATGTCTGTGGGATTTAAAATGAATGTTAGAAATCACATTGTCTAACAACTTTCTAGCAGACAAAATTTCCTTTATTTCTGACAATGATATGTACCTTCTTGTCTAGGGAGAGAGAGAATGTGAAGCAGTCAAGTACATCCATGTCTAAATGTATATAAAAACACAGATAGACTGACACATACTTAAAACTATCTTTGTATGTTAAGCTGTTAGATGTACCTGTCCCTGTCTGAAATATTTGTACAATGTGACATTGTCTATCTTTCCAGAACAGTCAGCTCAGTATCTCTAATAATGAAATATTGTGTCCAGCATCTATTCCTAAGCATAACAGTAATTAACACGGTCACATTTATTTGCAATTAAAACGGAAACACTTTTCAAGATTATCAGCATCTTTTCTGCTTCTTGTTTCCTTGGTTCCAGTCTTCTGGCGGACACCGGTAAACCAAAAGCTGCCAAAACTTTCTATTCCAAAGGCATGCACTGCTTTGACAGTAATGAATAAATTCAACAGTTTTATGACTTCATTCTTGTTTTTATTCATGTAGTGTGGGTCACAGAAACCTGTTCCACTAACATTTTTTTTGGTTTTGAAAGGAAGAAAGAAACTTTACAATGCTTTTATTGCATACACTTTCCAGGGAATGCCAAGCTACTTGGACAAGACTACGTATTACATGTATTCCAAAAAAATTCTTTTAGGCAAATATGGATGAATAACTTAGAAAGGCATTCACATATATGCAGTTTCACAAGACATTTCTGAAGAACATCTTAAGAATGTTGCTAATAATTGAATGCAGTATATTGCATGCATTTTTCTTATATAATAAATCTGTGGCACTTCAAGGCATAGCAAGTAAACAAGTACACCAGTAAGGGAGTTCAACCGCTTCACCACATTTTATGCATACAGCTTGCTAAAATCCTGTTATGCTAAAGTGTCATTTGCTGAGATAAAAAATTCTAATCTGTCCTTGTACCCCTTGATTTTATGCATACTAAACTTTCACTAATATGTGGCAGATTTTGAAAATTGGAGACACTGCTAGATTTTTTATTCAATGTACCAATTCCATATGGATAAGTCCACTAAAGTGGGATGTATCCAATATCACAACTGCAAGCAATAGAAACATGCTAAATATTATTCTTTAAGTCTGACATAACTACATTAATATTTAATAATCCTGGAAAATCTGGAACATTTGTCTAAAAACAAAGCATGAGTTACTTTTCAATTTTCATGTCATAGACAGTGCTGCAACTGCATTAAAAGTATATATTTATTTCAGTGCCCTTTTTTTCCAAAACTAGGATCACCTACAAAAGAAAAATCAGCTACAAAGTAACGTTGGCTGTATTTTTCCACTGCTAGAATTAAAGCCCCTAGATTGCCTTCTTGATTATTGGTTTAAAGGCAGCTAATCTGTTTCAGTGTCACATGTTATATGACTTCATTGTAAGAAAAGCACGGAAAACAAATGAGCCTATCAGACAACCAATTCTGTTTAATGAACTGCAACATATAAAATGAAGTGCTATATAACTCATGCCATTTAATCAAAAAGATACAGTCCTGATTCTGTTCTATTAATTATCTAAATACTACATGCTATACTTGTTTTATCTTAGATGGCAGATTCCATGTCACTTGATCATGTTAAATGTAGGGAAAATAAATTAGTTTCAGTCACCAATCACTGAGTTGGCTTAGCCCTAAAATTGTGTTAGGCCATAAGCCTAACTACTATCTTTAGAATATTGTTACATCGCCCACTCACTGACAGCACTTGTTTTCATATTAGCCATTGATGTCTTTTTGTATTGTTGTGAAAACCTTTCACATTTTTTTCTGAACACTAAATTCTCATGTTTTCTTCTTGTGCTCAATAGTATCTGACAAAGTGTACTGTTTTTTTTCTGTCTGTTCAATGATAGTTCTTTCTACTCTTCATTCTTTCCTTAATGAATATGTCTGATGTTCATAGAGAAGCCATCTATATTTGTGTTTTCACACCAAAGCTTTAGCATAACCAAGTTATGAGTCTTAAAATGTTAATTCCCAGGAACACTGATTTTCCATTTGTCCTGGGAAAAATTCCAGGAAATCCCAAATTTAGACATTTGGAAAAACTCAAGTATTTCCATGGAGTTTGGCATTTTAGGCCAGGGCACTCCTTCATGACAACCTGCATTTCTTCTCATACTTATTTCATATTAGACACTCTGCTTGGTTTATTAAATGTTCTCTACCCATAAGCTGTTTCAATGCTGCATGTACATAAATGCAACAGAAACATGTAATTCAAGCCAAGAACATATCATAAACTATATTTAAAATTTCCTGTAACAAAATCCAGATTTAATTGTATGAAAATGAAATTTCCTTTTTAATAAGTATAAATCAGCATCTCTGTTGGATTTTGATATATTTCTTCTTTCACTGTTTCTCCTGCTAATGGCTTTGATTAATTATTTTACCCTTCTCCTCTTGTATTCACCAAGCATACCCTGTGATTCAGTCATATGGAAATATGTGCCAAAAAGACATCTACAGTCTCCAGCAATGTGGAATTTTGAAAACAGCAGGGACTCTAGTCATGGAAGAAAATATAGTTTATTGTTCATCAACATAAGCCTGCATCTTTTTCCAAAAAAACAAAAGTCTTATGGTGTAACAAACATTCACACAAAGTACATTCAGTCCCGATGTGCAACAGATAGCAGGTTTCTTTCTTTCTCTATAAACGTGACAGTAGATCTATCTTCTGGAATCCTATAACTTTAACAATCCCAAGCTTCCTCCTGGTGCCTTTCTTCAGGTATTCATTCACCTCCCCTTTCCAGGGCTGCTGCTCGAGATATCAGATCTCCACAAAGAATAGCAAATTGCACTTTGCATGGACTTCAGCCCTCTTATCACAAAGCACTAATTTTATGATTAAGCAAACCTTATCCAGATAGCACAGCAAAGTTTCTCTCTGCTCATAAAAAAATATATACTTTATCTATTTACAGGAAACACTTATTTTGGTATGCTTTATTCTAAAATACAGCACTACTTACAATGTTTACATTAATATGAGCACTTTATTTGGTGAGATCCACCATGTCACATTAATATATACATTTATTGGTGAAAGCGTGGTGTTTTCCGTCACTGGTACAGTCTGTCAAATTATGTAATGGTTGAAGTTCATTATTTCGATCATTACATAATTCAAGCTGTTTTGACCTTTCTTCATGTTTGTGCAACCCTGGAGTAAGTATATTCAATTTCAAGGGATGGGGGCAAAGTCCCCAATGTAAAAAGCTGTTTTTTGTTTTACTTTTCATAATCAAAAGTGTAACCCATTGATTTACATTTGTGATTACTTTTATGCACTGATTTTAGTAGTGATTATTCATTATAAACACACACACACACACACACACACACACACACACACACACACACACACACACAAACATATATATATAAATATATATATATATATATATATATATATATATATATATATATATATATATATATATATATATATATATATATATATATATATATATATATATATATAGGTGTAGTTAAGCAAACTGATTTAAAATCCAGAAACCCATATGATTGAAATCATATGGTTGACATGTTAAAATGTCAAACATTTTGGCTGAGATCCTGGTACAGCTGGTGTCAGGGAATGTGCTGTTTTCCGCTCTGCAGTGAAAACTTGAAGTGTATATACATATACTTTCATGGGATATGGGTGTCATAGAAGGGCTCTCCCTCTCCCTTGCAGAAACATTGTTTGTCTTGTTTGTGGGATTTCAGTGATATGAAATAATGATATGGTCTTGATCATATGTGTTTTGATATTTTACATCGCTGATCTTATGAACTAGAGCCATATATATATATAATACTCCAGTAGTTGGTGCATAACTCTAAGCTACAGATTTTCACAGAATGTCCAGATTTTTGCCTCATATTTTTGGTGTATTCCTCATAAAATTTCGGTTTTCTGGCAAATCATTTACAACTCATTGAGGGCTGAAGTCAGAAAATAATGACTAGACAATTGAGTTTCAGACTTCATATTCTTCAGAAAATTTGTATTAATGCAAAATTTGTTATTCTATCAACATTTTTTACGTTTGTAAGAAGAATATTTAAAAACTGTCCCTATTTTTGGGCCTTTGTCCCCCCATTCTGTATGGCTTTGTCCTGATTTCTTTCTCTTACAAGTTGAGAGGTATGAGTTGGTGGAATGCTTAGTGGATGACATCTGTTTAATTGACCACATTTAGCTGACATACGCAGATGGTCAGAGGCATGTAAGACCAACAATCCCTGGATGGGGGAATATTCCTGTTCTCTGGGAATTGTGTGATCTCAGAGTTGGTATATATTAAAAAATATATATATATATCTATATATCTATATATCTATATATATATATATATATATATATATATATATATATATATATATATATAGATATAGATATATATATATATATATATATATATATATATATATATATATATATATATATATATATATATATATATATATATATGTGTGTGTGTATATATATATATATATATATATATATATATATATATATATATATAAAATGCATTTATTATTTTTTTCTTAAGGAGAGTTGCATATGCTGATGTTCTTTCGTGGTGCTTAAGTGATAATAAGACATTTTATTTTTTTCCTTTTGTGGCTGATGTTTTCATTGTTGACATTTGCATCTGTCAGTGTGATTAGATATGTATACTATTTAGTTTATCAGCTCTGGTCAGGTTTTCATATACTATTTTGTGAACAAACCCAGCCATCCCTGCTAGAAAGTTTCTCTTCTCAAATTCTCTTTGCAGTCTGTTTGCATCAGACAGTGGTTTGCAAAATCATTATGTTTTGTTGTTAATTTTGCCTATTTGCCTCCTGCGCCTATGTTCCCTAATAACTGGGTGTTTTTCTTGAGTCAAAAAATGCCATCACTTAGTGACATATCAGACAGCTTTACTGCACTGTTTGACTGTATGGCTAGGTCCATGGGTGTGGCTCTTGCAAGGCTCCTTAGTGATTATTTTTCTAGGAGATGCCAGGTGATTATAGTCTTAAATAATAGTTGTTTATTGTGATCAAAGTGTTTAAGTGATGTGGGGTGCTGGTTTATTTTGATGGCATCTAACTTTCGTAGGTCTGGAGACATACAACATAAAGAGAGTATGTAAACATTCACATCTACCTTAATGTTTCTGATCTCACCTTTTTCTGCGTCATATTCACCTGCATGGATCACCTGAGCTAATGTCAGAGTTGCTCAGGTTTATTCATTCAAGTTAACATCAGCTTCTGATAAAATGTCTTGATTTATATTCAACCAAAATAAGAATATCTGCACGCTATTGTTTAATTAGCGCCAGGTCAGTTACCACTGAAAGTGTGAGGCAGGTTCTACACTGCCAGTCAATAATAATTCTTTATTTCAGGTACAGAAAGCTTAATATGTGAGAGGTGATTTGCAGGGAGACCTGCTCAAAATTTACTTCTATGAGTATTTTTTTATGACAGGTAAAGTATATGTGCTACTATTATGTGCTGAAATTATTTTTGCACTTGAGTTTGGCATTCACAAGCTGTTGTTGAGTTATTGTGATATAGCCTTGACTATGTGAATGAGTAAAATAGAAATTAACTCATCCTTTCTTTATTTAAAATTAACTGGCTTTCTTTTCATTTTTCATCCCTTAAACAATGGTTTTGAACTGTTACATTGATCCTTTTCTTTCATAAATGATATCATTACAAAAGGATGTTGGTCCAGGGTTACCTCTTAGTATCTTATTTACTGGGTTTTGGAACAATTTTGCTATCAAATGTATTCCATAAATAAATATTGTGTACTTTCATAAGCATGTTTGGTTCAAGAAAGTAGCCATATTTTTCTCACCTGTGGAAAGATCAACTTGGCATGTGAGATCTAGCTTTTAGGTTTTATAGATATATTCATTGTTAATGTGATGTAATCCACTACAATGTTCACAAACCCTCCAAAAGCAATCACAGCATTTGCCTTGCTTATGGCTACAATAATTTGCACTTCTGGTTTCATAGGTTCTGGGATGGTTTCTACTGGACATACTCTAGCTATGTGTACTGATAACGTTTTGTTACTGTCTGCTTCCTGTAATGCCTTTAATTATTTTTCCTCCATTGCTGCTGTACAAAAAGGCTCTGTTCTACAAGTCTGGATCACTTATTAACTTTGATGTCTATCTGAAGTCTTAACTGGATGTTTTTTATATCACACAGTGTAATAGGTCATGACGCTATTCTGACATCTTATATACCACAGGAAACAGTTAACTGTCTCCAGTTCCATTGTATGTTTAACCCATATAGCTGCAGTATATTAAATCTCATTATGATCAATATTTCTCTTTACCAGGTATATCACCTAAAGCAAAAAACTTAGATGCCATCAAAATGCACCAGCACCTCAAGTCACTATCAAACGCTGGTCAGAATAAAAAGATTTATTTGTATGCAGTCATTAAAAAAAACTGTTACTGAATTGCAGCAAGAATTGAGAGACCACCAACAAGCCTTTGTAGTATTTGCATTTTTGCTTTACTATGGATAAATAATATTAATGGTTTTAAGTTTGAATTAAAGTAGTACTGAAAAAGTTGTATATGCCACGGATGTCAATGTAATTCTGTTTGCATAGAAGAAACTAAAGGGGAGTATAACAATATGAAACATGGACACATAACAGACGTACGCGTTTCTCAACAAGAAAGTCAAGTAGTAGTGCATTTAGTCAGGTTTTGGGCTGCTTCTATTGCAGATACTCAAAATATGCTTATTGATACATTTTTGATACTGTCTGCTTCCTCTAACCTCGTAACATCTTTTTCCATCATTGCTACTGCTGTATGATAAGTTGTTTTTTACAAGTCTGGATCACTGGCTAAACTTCATGAGTTTGTGTTTCAGGCCTATTTTGCAAAGTGCAAAAATAAAATAAGAGGTAAAACAAATGACCAGATTTTCTGCACAGAGAAACAGAGATTATGACATTTAATAGCAAATTCTGTTAATTCCTTTCCAGCGTGTCTTTTGAATGTGAGAGGAAACGAATGCACTCTGTGAAAATCCATGTAGGTATAGCGAAGATGTGCAGACTCTGAATATAAAGGAATCTGTTTCAGAGCAGTAGAACCAGTGTATCAATAAAGGCTACTGTGCAAATGTTTTTATTTATTTATTTTAACATTTACTGATCAGGAAAGTCCAACTAGAACAGAACCTATTTTCAGCAGAGCACCAGGGAGAAATGCTCTAGATGCATGTCTTTAGAAATTTCACTTGTGACTACAGCATTCAGAACCTTAGTCCAGATAAGCAGTGATGTCTTTATACCCAAGTGGTACATATGAAAGTATGTATACATTTGAGCAGGTGGTACACTATGCTGCCATTCTCATATGTCATTTACCACATCCAGAAAAATTAATTTTAAACTTGTTTCTCACACACACACACACACACACACACACACACACACACACACACACACACACACACACACACACACACACACACACACACACACACACACACACACACACACACACACACGCACACAATGGAAGTTAAAATAAAGTAACTCCACAAGAAGTCAAAATTAGCAAACATGAAGATAATTAATTTTTTGCTGGTAAAATCTCCTGTATGAAAAAACATTTCTCATAATCATTGCAGATCCCTAACTAGAGTGAGGTGAAGGATTGGCTGCCTTGAACTCAAGTGTAAATGCAGTGCTGCTCTTTGTCAAGGTTTCCTAAGTAGATTCCTGTATTGGATTCATGGTAGCAGTGAAGTTCAGTGTGTGCTAGGAACTGTTACAAGGTGCTTATTATGGCTGTGTCAAGCAGCTTGCTACAGTAACAGAACCACAGAAATTTAGTAAGAGACTAGACTTAAATTCATATATTATCTTCCAGACAAAAATTAAAGGTCATCCAATCCATTTTTATATAACACCAAGTTAAGCTTTCCCAGTTTACTAGCAAAGATTGTACTCCACAAAAATAATCATCTATATTTTGTTCACTTAGGCAAGCTTTTATTTCTAACACTGAACAAAGATTTAACAATGCTATGACATAAATGTTTTAAAAATCCTGACACTGATTTTTAATTGAAGTACTAATGAACTAATGTTAATATACCTTTTCCTATGAAGTTTCTTATGAACTATTGTATCAGACTTATAAACTGCTTAAACCAAAACGGAATACATTTGCCAAGTTAATATAGTTTCTTTATTGTCTGAAACTATTTCTGTGACATTTATCAGAAGTTGTTTTCATATTATCAATTTTTCATCATTTTTTATTATCTAATAATATGATTCAAGACGCAGGGAGTAAAACACAATCTAGCTAATAACATCTGAAAATCAAAGTTAAGTTTTTAGTATAGGCGCATAGGTATTATTACTTCAGCAGTTAAGGTGTCTAAATGGCATCTGCTGGGGTGTTGGCCGTGCATGAGAACTGCTGCATTTTGTGAAGTAAACAATCAAAATATGTTGTTGTCTTTTTTTTTGTGGGGGGGACAAAGCCTTGCCACATCTACATCTGTATCCTTGGGTAAATAAAGGATTTCTTCAGGACACAAAGGCATGCAGTTTTTATTAATATGGTTTTCAGAAAATATTCTTTTGGACAGAAGTCCTACCACCCTGCCATTATATATACAAGACTTTCTCCACACACACACACACACACACACACACACACACACACACACACACACACACATATGGACACACATTGACATAAATAAAAAAGTGGAATGCATCTTTTTTTTTCCTTCTAGAAAAATTAAGGTTTCCAGATATGAATTGTCCAAACCTTGGTCAATATTATTCCATGAATATAATCAGTCTATTTCATATGTTCGAAGGTATATAACTTTGAAAGTTTAAATATCGAATATAAATGTTCAAAGTTATAAAACTTCGATCAAATGTAAAATAAAAAAAAATAAAAAACTAAGGGATGTAGGCAGGAGGCAAGCCACCCTGCACCCCCCACACACCCCCACTCTTTAAATATACCAACTCCGAAACCACACTACAGTGCAGTAAAGGAAATCTTCCCTTTACCACACTATAGTGCGATCTCGGAGTTGCCTACACTACTCAGGTAAGCTCTGTTTGTTTTTTTTTTTTTGTTTTTGTTTTTTTTTATTATATGTTCGATGTTTGAAACTTCAAACATTTAAATTTGATTATTTAATGTTTGAAGTTTTCAAACTTCGAACATATACTATAGACCCAAATATGACAGCTCAGTTTTCTTGCAATGTTTATAGTTCTTTTCTTTAAATGGAATGTGAGATAAAACTGAAGTTTTTAAAATGCTTACATTCAGGGAAAGCATATTTTTAAGAATGCATATACTGCTTATACGTTTTTTAAAGTGGCAGTGCTATTGCTAAGAAGATGGTATTGGAGCAGTTAAATTATGTTCCCAGTTCAGATCTGAGTTTCTTGAGATATTTCTGTTAGAGTTACAACTGGCTTTAAATATTCCTCTATATCAGTATTTTTAGCAAACAAATTGTCAGAGCTTGCAGTATACCTCTGATCCAAAGCATTCCTCTCAAATGGTAACATTGTGCTGCATGTAGCCATAGGGTTTCCATTCAGACAGACACTATTAAATTCATTAGTTTCTCCCTTTTTTTCTACTTCCTGAGCACTACATATAGGTATGCGTACTGTTGATGTTTGGTCAAATAGTGAATAATCTACTTTGTAAGAATCTACTTTAGCTCTCAATATCTCCTTAAACCGATGACCCCATAATATTTCTTGAGGTAGATATGAGCTCCTAGACTGATGAGATATTCCAGTTGAGTCACAAGTATGAGCAAATGTCATCAGAATCTCAAAATCTTCCCTAGCAAAGTCTCTTTTGCTTAGCCTATACAGTGGACTTTTTTTATTTATTTCATGTATGATTGTAACTGGAGTAGCAAGAATAATTTCATCATTAACTAATTCAAGGTCATGATATTCAACTATGACTCCATTATTGCTATGAATCTTTTTTTTTAATAGTTGCACTCTGACTTTACCTTCAACCATATGGTTTTGACGAAAGTCTCCTAACCGACACATAAAGCAAAGCTTCCCATCCCTCATAGCTATCACAGCATTATTACTAAATCCTACGGTGTGGGATCTCTTCCTTGCAGTTGCCATTTTTGTCAAAGCTGCACCAATGATAAAAGCATCAATCAAACAGCTGAGGACAGACTGAAAGATGACAGTAAGGATTGCTGCAGGGCATTCCTGTGTTACATAACGTGAACCGTACCCAATAGTGGTCTGTGTTTCAAGTGAAAACAAGAATGCTCCCACAAAACTGCGGACATTCTCAACACATAGAGAATCTTCATTGTTTTGGAGATCTCCATGTAATACAGCTGTGATCCAAAAAACTAACCCAAAGAAAAGCCAAGAGAGAACATAAGATAGTGAGAAAATAAGAAACATGAGACGCCACTTGATGTCAACAAGAGTTGTATAAATGTCATGCACATAACCTCCCCATTCTCCATCAATGTGCTTGAACACAACATTGCATGTCCCATCTTTTTCCAGAAATCTCCTTGGCTTTTTCCATTTTCTAGTAACTGAGGAATCATAGTATTTAGTCTGAAGGTAACTGTCTTCCTCGTTGTTTGCAGCTTTATATTGTACATAATCAAAATCCATTCCTGTGTTCTGTTTCTCAGCCAAGTAAGAGTTTGGACCTAGAAAAACAATATAAGACAAATTAGCATACCATTCCCTTTCTACGTCTGTAGTTCATACACAACAACAACTTGAAAATCTAGTTTAGTTTATTATTGAATGTACAACTATAATGTCTGTATATTTTTATTGTGGCAAATTAAAATTGCAGGAGAAATGAGACATAGTAGCTTCAGTGCTAGTGTGCAATGTGGAAAACTTTCAGTGATGTATGCATTCATAGGTGTATGTACGTATGTATGTATGTATGTGTGTGTATATATATATATATATATATATATATATATATATATATATATATATATATATTATATATAAAGCAAGAGAGAGGTAGATATACATATATAGATCTGTAGAGATATATATGAATTTATAAGGTGGATTTATTCAACAGACCCTTTTCAGCTAACACCCATGAAATAGGAAACCGCAGACTGTTTACACAAACTGCATATAACCTTATGAAGTATGTACAATTAAAATTATTACCAGAAATACACAATTAAGAATCACTGTAGGTATAAAAGTAGGAATATAGAACGCCAAATCCACGGTATCTTGGAACACTACCCTTTGTTTGTTTCTAGGTATAAAACTAGAAAGAAACACTGCAACTAGACAAATAATTAACACCATCATCTGGAAAATAGTTTACAGTAACTTATTGAAACACTTAACAAAATATGCACAGATAAGATCCAAATAGGCCAAAGTATTCACTGAACATTTTATTTGGTCATGTCATTTTTAAGAGACCAACAAAATTCACATCAGCCCGGACACCAAGTTAAAAACCAGATCCAATTTTATTAAAACAGTGCCAAAGTTAAACACTTTTGCCCTGAACTGGACTTCATCAGAACATAAATGATAAATGATTTCTAACCTCCATATATAGTATAGATTCAGGTAATTAAATAAGTAGCTAATTAATAAATTAAATAGCCTTGACATAATTTAAGTAAGCTCTAAAAAATTCTAAAAAATTCCTTAAATCAGCATTTGCAATCTAAAAACAAATAATGTTAACAAGTAAACTATTGGAACATAATATTAAAAACTAAAATATGTTCCTTTAGAAAGACCTTCTTTACAAAAGGTAAAAACAAACAAAAGTTTAAACCAACAAATTACTGTCAAAGATTAAAGGTTCTTGTAATAAGGTTCATAATTTAGCTGCTTTCATTCTTAACACTAAATTGATAGAAACATAGTCATTCAGACCTGGTTTCTGGGTAGCGTTCAACCTGAGTTGTCAGAGGAGCTCCTTAAATTCCAGTTTACCCCGGCATCCCATGGGACAGTTTGCAATATCCCAAAATCAAGTGTCTGGAATCCTGTACAAATCATTGAATGTCTGTATAAGACAGTATTCAAGTTCGCTTTTCCTACATCATATAGATGTTCGTAAATTCTTCTCGCTAACTTCCTTTCTGTCTTTCCTACATAATATGAAAGACAGTGATTGCACAGTGCCATGTAAACTAAACCAGCTGAATTACTGTCACCTTTTCTGAAAACTATTTTTATTCTACCTGTATTACCAAGGATAATTTCCTTATAATCCGCAATGAACTGGCAATAGTTACAACTGCTGCATTTTGTGGTATCCAACGTCAACTCTTGTGTACCCCTCTCTACCTTACCTTTAATGTTAGGGTCAACCTTGTATATAAATGTGGGCTTGTTACCCAAGTGCCTGTATAGTTCTTCATCAGTTTTGAGTATAGAAAAATTATGGTTAATTATTTGCTTCACCCTACTAGTTAAATTGTCAAATGTGATAGTCATCCCTTGGTGGAACTTATGTTCTTGGGGGTTATGAGGAGACCTCATACATTTCAGTTGGTCTGGTTTACACAAGATGCATACAAATCTCATGTCCCTGTTCTCCTCTACTTGAGTCCTTAAAGACTTCAGGAGGCCCAGTGGGTACCCTCATTCCAGAAACATAGACATCATTCTGTCAAGTTTTCTCTCTAAAAGTTTTCCATCTGAAACCATCCTGGCCATCCTAACATACTGCCCCTTTTCCAGATTTTTCTTGCAATGTAGAGGATGATTGTTTGTATAATATAAATAACTGTTGGAAAATGTTTTTTTCCTAAAAATCCCAGACACTAACTCACATTGGTTAACTGAAGGTTCCAAATCCAAAAAAATGCATATTTTGTTGACTATGATTGTATGTGAACCTCAAAAAATCAGTGGTATGAGTTAGATGTCTCACAAATGACTCTATCTCTATAGGGTCTGTCTTCCAAATAAAGAACATGTCATCCAGGTACTTGACATAGAATTACCAATGGCATCCTAAATCTGAACTGAATATGAATTCAACGTGGTGGGCCTTTTTTCTAGTATTCCCAATGACATAAGGCTCAAGTGGTTCAAGGAAACCCTTTTGGAACACCACCCCCTTGAACTAATGAGGTAGTTTTTCTTGTACAGTTGATGGAACTGGTGTTGAAAAACAACGTTTTTTCTTCAAGGGGGAGTATTATAAACAAGTGAGCAGGGTATCAATGGGAGCGGTGTGTGTCCATTTTTGCCAACATTGTTATTTTAGCTTGGGAGGAAACATTCATATTCAATTCAGATATAGGATGCCGTCGGTCATTCTATGTCAGGTACCTGGATGACATGTTCTATATTTGAAGACAGACTCCATAGAGATAGATTCATTTCTGGAACAGCTAACTCATAGCACAGATTTTTTTCAGGTTCACATACAATTATAGTAAAAAATATATACATTTTTTTGATGTCGAACTTTCAATTAACCAAGGTGACTTAAAGTCCTGGATTTTTAGGAAAGAGACATTTTTCAACAGTTATTTGCATTATACAAGCAATCACCCTCTACATTGCAAGAAAAATCTGGTAAAGGGGCAGTATGTTAGAGAGGGTTACACAAGAGTTGAAGTTAGGTGCCACAAAATGTGGCAGTTGTAACTACTGATCTTTCATTATGGATTATAAGAAAATTATCCTTGGTAATACAGGTAGAACAAAAATAGCTTTCAGAAAAGGTGACAATAATTCAGTTGGTTTGGTTTACATGGCACTGTGGAATCACCATCTTTCATTTTATGTAGGAAAGACAGAAAGGAAGTTAACGAGAAGAATTTATGAACATCTGTATGATGTAAGAAAAGCGAACATGAATAATGCTTTATACAGACATTCAACAATTTGTACAGATTATCAGAGAGCTGTTTTGGGGATATTAGAAACTGTTCCATGGGATGCCAGGGGGAGGGCATGAGAAAATAAACTGGAATATAAGGAGCTCATTTGGCAGCTCAGGATGAATGACCAGGTTTCCATCAATTCAATGTTAAGAATGAGAACAGCTAAATTATGAACATTATTACAAGAACCTTTTAACTTTGGCAATCCCCCGGATTCTCAAATGCTTTCATGGAGTGCAAGATGAGTGCAGGAGTCCACGCAGGCAATATGTCTGCTGTGCGAGAGAGGAACAGCCTACAGGGGTGTGCATGAGAGATCCAGCACTAATCCTGCATGGACTAAGCTCTGGTATGCAAATCACCTCATTTGCAGGAAAAATCCATGCAAATGAGGTAATTTTGCAATCCAGGAAGCTTGCAATAGTCCGTGCAAGACTAGTGCTATCTGCAGAAATGTACTCGGTTACTAAACGAGTACATTTCTGCAAACTACAAAACGAAGCTATGACAGCTCCAAATAAAGGCTGCATATCAGTGACTAAGCATGTCCTCACCGTGGTTGGTTAGCATTCGAAAGACATGTGTGCGTAAATGGGTGTGCCTTCGTTGAAGGTTGGGCATCGAGCTGGCACCTTGGCGTTTCATAAAAATCTATTGCCAACCATTAGTGGACCAGAGTTCCACTGTGACAACCCCTTACCGGGAAAAAGCTGAAAGGCAAACAACATCAGTGACTAAGCCAAGTATAAGGCTAGTGGCATTGCGAACTGTTTAAAAAATGAAAAAATCAACTTTAATTTTTTTTCGATGATCTCGGCTGTTTAAGCATAGGACAGCAGCACGCAAATGGGATCTGGGGAAAAACTAATAAAATAAATTGAAAATGAGAATTCTAACAAAAATCAGTATTCTGCCATGCAAAGCGATGGCAGGCAAATGACAACTTGGCTAGTGAGTAGTGGTTGCTAAGGGGGGAGGCTCAGTATGGGACATAAAACTATGCATTAGTAGGCAATCCTATAAAAATGAGGGAAAGGTTAGTGAATCCCAGATTTTCCCAGGGTGTGAGGCAGGTCCCAAGAGTGTAAGAGTATAAATAGCTGGGTGCAAAACTAAGATATAGGTGACATCATGGGGGTGTGTATCAGGCATACTGTAAGTGGATTGGAGACCTGTGGCTCAAGATTGCTCCTAGGTTAGCACAGCTAAGCTAGGGGTGTGTCTAAACCTGCTTATCACACAAAGTGTAAGCAAGTGTTCTCGCTGCGCACTAGGTTTTACAGGAAGAAAAAGGAAGTTAAACCAGGAAAAAAGCAGCTCTGTGCACATATGAACACTCCATTTGCACGGCGCGCACATGGGCTTAAACAGGAAGGCAATGGGAAGGGAAAACAGCACTAGGAAGGTAATCAAGGAGAACTAGCTTAGCTGACAGGTGAAATGTATCAGAATCAGCCAATTACACATGCAGCAGACCAGACCAGCCCAGCACACCACTATAAACTATGCAAACACCATTCCCCCTTGTTTTTCCCAAAAACTCTGCACCACCATTGTATACAGATGGGGAAATATTACAAAACAAAAGCAAGAGGATAAATGTTAGGGGCTGCTTTTGCTATCATAAACCAGCATGTGCAAGAGGCCAAGGGTGGTGAGGATGTGAATGCTGCTGAGCAACCCACAGTGAGGAGATGGAGAAGAGTGTACAGACCCAGGGTAACCTACCAAGGGCTACATGAGCTGGAGATAGTGGAGCACTATAGACTGGACAGGGACTTCCTACAGCAAATTGTTGAGCTGTGCCGGCCACACCTCACACACAGAACTAATAGGGGGGAACCCATCCCAGTGGATAACAACGTATGTGTAAGCCTAAGAATACTAGCTACAGGTACCTTCCAAAAGCTGACTGGAGATATGTTGGGGATTTCACAGACATCAGCATCCAAGGTACTCCACCAGTTCCTGGATGCCATGTCAGCACATGTCGATGACCATGCATACTTCCCCATCACCTGTGAGGCGTAGGCCAGCAATATGCACCTCTTCCATCAAATTGCAGAATACCCTGAGGTAATGGGTACAATAGACTGCACCCATATATGCATTAAAGCACCACCAGGTGAGCGGGGTAGGATCTACATCAACCACAAAGGCTTCCCCTCCATCAACTGCCAGGTCGTGTGCGATGCCCAGGGCATAATAATGAATGTGTGTGCTGGCTGCCCTGGAAGCTGCCATGATTCCCACATCTGGCATCTGATGCAGCTGCACCAGACATTTGCCAATGGGGATATCCCATACGATCACCTAGTGGAGGATGCTGGATACGCACTGGAGCCATGGCTGATCACACCCATCATAGGTTCATAGGTGCATACTAGGCAATCTGCCCTAGGGCATTTATAAGCCTAGCCAGAGTGTGTTTGGCTTTCGCCACCCATTTTAAATTAATTTTGCTATGCCCTTTTTCGAGGTTAGTATACTGTGCCTCTGTCTAACAGTGACACAGAAGTGATACCCGGGGTAAACCTACAATCTTCCATCCACTCATCAAGATTCCTCTTGAAGAGGTCAATGAGGGACTCTGCCTAACCTGGACTGGGATTTTATTCCATAGTGAAGGGAGCCTCTGGATTATGAATCTGTCCCTCCAGCATGTCCTAATAATTTCATTGCTGAGGTTCAAGTCTCCCGAGCGCGTAGCTCGATGGAATTTCAATTTTCTGAGGTGCAGCATGTCCATTAATTCTGGGTTGGACATGAATTTATACGTCAGGCACAGATCGTCTCTGAGCAGGTGGTATGCCACTGAGTAGCGCTGGAGTTTCTTTAACCGGGCAGCATATGGCATCTGTTTGAGCCCTTTGATCCTCTTGGTGAGGTACTTTTGGGGTCTTTCCAGTTGCTGCAGGTGTCTGGTAAGGTACATCCCAAAAGGGGCATTGTACTCAATTATGGGCCTGATGAGGGATGAGTAAAGAGGCACGATGACCTCCCCTGATCTAGATGTGAATCCCTTCATGATTAGGTGGGCTATATCAAATGTTTTTCTAAACACTTTGGCCATGTGGTTGTCAAATGAGAGATTGATATCAACTTGGGTCCCTAGGTCCCTAATTACTTCTTCTTTACTTAATGGATTACCACCTATGTGGTAATTTGTGAGCACTTTGTTTTTGCCAAAGGGGATGACTATACACTTTTTGGTGTTTAGCTTGAGGCCATGGCTCTGGCACCAGTTGTCTGTTTCTATGAGGCCCTTTTGCATGATGCTTGTGTCAGCTGGAGAGTCGATTATGTCGCCCAGTTTGCAGTCATCTGTGAACTTGGTCAGCCACAGTCCTTCTGTGTTGGCCTGTACCTCCGAGAAATATATACCGAACAAGAGAGGTCCCAGGACCGAGCCATTGTGGGACGTCACTTGTAAATGGTTTGGAGTCTGACATGGCTCCAGCAATTCTAACCATGTGGGTTCTGTCCTTGAGCCAGTTTGCAACCCATCTAGTGACAGAGGGGTTTATATTTAAGCTGGTGAGATTATCTAGAATGCCCGAGTGGGGTATTGTATCGAAGGCTTTTGTGAGGTCCAGGTAGGCTGTGTGGACCACCTTCCCCTCATCAATGGCCTTGATGACTGTTTCAAAGAAATCAACCAGGTTTAAGAGGCAGGATCTGTCCTTAACAAAGCCGAACTGGTTAGGATCCAGTGTCTATAGGTCCCCAATATCTTTTTTTATGAGGTCCATGATGATTCTTTCCATAGCTTTGCAGACCAGGCTAGTCAGGCTTCTGGGGTGATAGTTTCCAGGATCTGTTGAGGAACCACCTTTGTGGAGAGGGACCACTTTTGCTGTACACCACTCTTTGGGTACATATCCTGTAGTAAGGCTGAGACTGAACAGTAGTTTTATGTTTGGGTTTAGCTCTTCTTGGAGTTCATGTAGGACACAGCCCGGGACACCGTCTGGTCCCACTGATGCTGTGTTTTTTGCTTTGGAGAGAGCGGCTCTTACCTGAGCATCTGAGATGTCAGTGGGGCAGCACTCTGCTGGGATAGATATTTGCCCTTTTGGAGGGGGGGGGGATTTTGCGCTGAATCTGTCAGCTAGGATGTTGGCAATGTCTGTGGGTTCGATGTATTTTTTGTCATTTTGGACTAATTCTGAGCATATCTGGGAATTCCTACCCAGGTTCCTAACATAACTAAAGAAAGCCTTGTGATTATCCTTAGTGTCCTCTGCAATTTTTCTCTCGAAGCTGGCCTTAGACGATTTTATGAGTGCCCGTAGTTTTTTGCTAATACTGATCAGAGATGCCTTCCCTTTTTGGGATTTTGCTCTATCATGTAGTAGCTTCCTCCTTCTATTGTATAGTTTGTTTATGGCTGGGGTCCACCAGACAGGACATCTGCCTTTGGAGGATTGGGTCTTGGTTTTATTTGGGATTGCATGGTCCATGCATTCCTGAAGGTGTTCATAGAATGCGTTTATAAAGGATTCTGTGGTCTGGGCCGTATTTTCCACAGGCTCGGGGGCTTTGAAGGATTCCACCTTGGTTTTGAGGAGTGTGAAATTTGCTTTAGAGAAGTTTTTCACTGGGGGTTTCTGGGCAGGGGGTGGGGTCGGGATGTGAATATCCAGTGAGATTAGTTTATGGTCTGATCTTACCAGTGAGGGATACACTTCTGGTCTGGAGTATAGAGTCCCCATGTTGGTGATGATCAGGTCCAGTATGTTTTCCCCTCTTGTGGGAGTGGCAACAAGTTGTTCCATAGCATTTGAGTTTATAAATTCTAGGAACCTTTGGGCTAGGCTGTTGGAGCTACAGTAATGCTCCCAGTCTATGTTTGGGTAGTTGAAGTCACCCAATATAATGGTGTTTGGAGAGACCTTCATATTTTCCAGTGTTCTCAGGAAGGCCAAGTGGGGTTCCTGGGTTTGAGAGGGTGGTCTGTAGCAGGCTATAAACTGGAAGGCAGTTTTACCCCCTGTTAGTTGCACATGGATAGTCTCTGATGCTTCGTGCTGTGCCACCAACCTGGAGGTGTGGGTATCTTTGATGAATATTGATACTCCCCTTCCTTTTGTGGTTTGGTCCAAGTTTTGGGGCCAAAAAGCATGGTATGAGGTATAACCTGGTAGTGCTGGGTTGCTCTCAGGAGCCTTGAACCAGGTTTCTGTTACTGCACAGATATCGATGTTCTCCATGCTAAGGAGAGTTTTAAGTGCATGCATCTTGAGGTTTAGACTTCTGGCATTGATTAGCATTACTCTTAGTTTCTTATCCATTGTGATACCTATGGAGGTGGGTTTGTCTTTTGAGCCTTGCCTAAAAAAGGCACTATGGGGGAAGCAAGAGCCTTTGCCAATATCTGAAAGCCCAGGGGTGACAGGTGCAAGCCGTCCCTAGTGAAGCATTGTGGCTTGTCGAGCATGTCATCCCAGGCTGACAGGCATTGGATCCCCTTTGAATGACACCAATACTTAAGCCAATTGTTGAAATTGATCATCTTGTCTTCATATTGTGGCATCATTCTTGGTGAGGGTAAGATGCTACTCAAGGTCAGGATCATACCGGCCTTGGCTACATGCTCAGAGAGCTCCTCCATGTCTCTTTTCATGTAGTCCTGGGAGGTACATCTCAGGTCATTCACACCAGCATGGACAATGACCGAGTCATATTTGTACTTGCCTTGGAGTGACCTGAGTGCTTTTGTTATGTGGCGGATCCTAGCACCCGACAGGCAGCTCACTATGACCTTCTCCTTGTTCAGCCTGGTGAGCAGGACGTCAGTGTGCTTGATGATAGAGTCACCTATTTCAAGTGTATCAGGTGTGTTGTTTAGCCTTAAGGGCCGTGACTGTTTGGCACACTGGCTTTGTAAGCTATGTGTTGCACTTGTTTTGTTTTGAGGTAGCAGTTGCTTGGATGTCTGCTTTGGAGGTCTCTGCTGCTTAGGCAAATTTTTATTTAGAGCCTCCAAGTATGTTTTTGTGTGTTTATGTGTTTGGTTTGCTGTCGTAGTAGGTCTATGTCAGACTGGAATTGTAGTGAGTGTGGTTTCCTTCTCCTACTGACTGGTTATGCCAGTACTGAGTTGAGAGAGCTTAGCCTCCAGTTTGGCTATATGGTTGCATCTCTCACATGTGTTGGAATTTGTTGGGAGGAGGAGAGGGTTGTCTGTGTACATGAGGCAGTTGTAACATTGCCTCAGGATTCCCAGATTCACCAGCTGGACCGGAGAGGAGATTGACAACAGACCTTTGGACATGCTAGAATAGTATTGGGAATTCCTTTATAATTGAAAAAAGGGCCAATGGGGAATAAGGTACTCAAGGGGAGTTTGTGAGGATGTAGTGCTTTTAATTTTTTAGTGCTGACTTATATAATTGCTTTAGTGAGCAAGTGCCAGGTAACTTAAATACAATGTGTTACAGGTAACTTAAATGCAAAAATGACAAACAATAACTTTCTTTCAAGTGAAACAAGGAAATAAGTACAGTAAGCAATGCAGATATCACTAGAGATCCACAGAAGCGCTGAAAAGCCATGTTTTAGGTGGAATTAGCGTTCCAGGGAAATAACAAGCAAACAAACAACAAGCATACAAACAAAGCTAGATTCAGCAGGCCTGGATCTAGTCTATGCTACAGCAAACAAGGTGTACCAATTTCAGTAAGAAACAGTTAAAATATGCAGGCACTATAAAGTCTTTAACCAGAAATTCCCAGCTCAGAAGGGCAGAGTCCAGCCTCTCCTCCCACAAGAATGCAGACCACGAACCTTCTTAATGTAAAATAACTGGTCCGAAGCCCAAGTGCTTAAACCAGAACTAATACACTTTTAGAATAACAGACACTGAGCCCTCAATCAGCAGTTCCCAACTTAGAAGGATGTAAGCTACCTGTCCTGCCACCACAGTGCTGGCCACAAACTTTCTTAATGTAAAACAACTGGTTTGAAGCCCAAGTGCTTAAACTAAAAGGTTTAGAATGAGTTACACCAAGCAGTAATAAATACAATTGAGTACTATTAAGATGATGCAAAAGCAAAAGCAAAATAAAGTAGGAAGAAACACAAATACAATAAAAGCAGATACATTTTTTGTTTGTTTTTGCATCAGAAATGCACACACACACCCGAACAAGAACTCCATAATTATGTATATGCACAAACATGAATGGGATGCTCAAGTCATGGTTCCAGTGCCTGGAGACATCTGGTGGAGCCTTGCAGTACTTACCAACTACATGTACCCAAATTGTCCTTGTATGTGCCATGCTACACAATATGATCCTGCGGAAACAGCTGCAGCAGGAACACCATGGGGCAGGGCCACACAGCCCCCCACCAGTGCCAAGGCCTGCACAAGTGCAGAGTGACTTGGAGGAGGAACAATCTGAGCCTGCCCCAGTAGGCAGTAGGAGGCATGCCCATTATGCCCAGGCCTTGGCATAGAGGCAATGCATAGCACATGCAATGACATAGTAGGGACCCAAGGAATGGCACCTCTCTTCAACTTGCACATACAGTAAAAGAGATGCCAAACATGACACTACCTGTGCTCAACTATGTATAGGGAGTGTACTATGTGCATCCAACGTAGGCAGCCCTGCAGCACCACCCTCAATACTGCGACACCCACAAGGTAAGTGACTCACACATGCCAGTTGGGGGGGTACATACCCAATAACAGTCACAGACAGCAGGATAGATGTAGACAAACACAAAGAAATGCTGTACTATGGCCTCCAAATGAGCCCCATGGGTAACCCCTACCCCAGGCCTACACAGACAGACTACAGCAGGCCAGCCAGTTAGATGTAAGTTGTGAAGGCTAGGAAGTCAGAAACTAATATGTAGGTAGAAAAAGCTAAGATCTGTAGTACACTGGTATGCCTCTAGCCAGCATGATAGGTAAGACAACAGACTGAAATGGTGTACCCGACATACCAGTACAGTCCTAGCAAATGTGTAAAAGTTTAAGGTGTGTCCCATCATCCTACATACACTTATAGTAACAGTCAGGTGTGCTCCCCCACCCCTGTGTAGAAATGTAGAAACAGTCAGGTGCCCCCCCCCCCGCTATGCCGAAAGGTAGCAGCAGTCAATGCCAAATGACCGATATATTCCCTGTAGACACAGCATGCTACCTGTCAGAGTACAACACGAAGGTCAGCACCACAATGCAAACTACCTGGACTTAATCCACACATGCAATATAGATGACCATACTGGCCATGCTCACACACTTAAACACATGAAGGCCATGTCAGCAAACACCAGTGGACCAGACATATCTGACAGCTGCAGTTCTTAGTGCAGACACATGCCGGTATGCACCACTCCTGCCTTGTACACACAGTGTATAGGAATACAGACATATATGTAAGGACAGCACACCATAATAAGCCAATGGTAGATGGACATAGATGTGTTGAAGAGGGTAACCATGACAAGGAGCCATCTGGGCCTGTCACACCCAGCACACAGCCAAAGGGCCCCAAACACATGAGGTGCAGGTGTCTCTCAATGCGGATACTAGCCACCAGTGTCTGTCAGTATAACGGCGTGTAGCATGTGCCAGCTGTGCAACATGAATGTACAAGGAAGTAGTCACCTGGTAGATGTATACATGTACCTGTGGCATATGACCCCATGTGTGCCCGCATGCGGCGTGTTAACCCCTACATGAATGTGTTACGGCCCATGCACACACCTCCCTCCCCATAGCAGTATCATGACAAGCCTGCTGAGGTCATCCAATGTGAAATACACCTTTGGGAGAGCTGTAGCTCAGTAATCCCCATGGCGTGTCCCATACCTGTGTACTGCTGTAGTGATAAACTAGTGAGGTACTAGTCCTAATCAAAGACGTGGCAACTGTGTGAGTGTGTGTTTGTGTACGTGTCTCTCAGTCTCTGACTGCGTAGAGAGAAATGCTTTTAGGCTACTCACACTCCGTACAGTTCATATACACAACTATGGCAAGGCTGCTGATGTCAATCACCTAGAAATACACCTCTGGGCAAATTGTAATCTCCATAACATGCCTTGTAACTGTGTACTGTTGTAGTGGAATAAAGTAGTGAGGTAGGTTTTCTAACCCCAGATGTGTGAATGTGTGTGTGTGTGTGTGTGTGTGTGTGTGTGTGTGTGTGTGTGTGTGTGTGTGTGTGTGTGTGTCTGACTGATTAGAGAGCAATGCTTTTTAGGCCATTCACACCCCTTACAATACATATATTCAACTTTGGCAAGGCTGCTGATGTCACTCACCTAGAAATACACCTCCGGAAAATTCCTAAACCAGTACTCTCCATAGCGTGTCCTGTAACTGCATAAGACTATAGTGTGATAAGGTAGTTAGGCAGGTGTTCTAATGACTTGGCAACTGTGTGTGTGTATGAATCTGTGTGTCTCCATCTGCCTTTGACTGAGTAGAGAACAATGCTTTTTAGGGTACTCACACTCCTTAAAATTCATATACTCACCTTTGGCAAGGCTGCTGATGTCACCCACCAAGAAGTACATCTCTGGGATGGGTGTAGCTCAGTAATTTCTGTAGCACATCCTGTAACTACGTACTGCTGTAGTGTGATTTAGAACTGTGGTAAGGTTCCATCTCCACCCATGGCAGTTCTGGATGTTTTGTGTGTGTTCCAATCTCTGTGCATAGAGGAATGCATCATAGGCTACTCACTCGCAGTATCTTTCAAATGCCCTACTTTGGCAATCCTGATTATGTCATTCATTGAGAAATACAACTTTGTGGAAAAAGGACTGTAAGAATCACTGTGGTGCGAGCTATAACTGCTCCATGCTGAAGTGTGATACAGACCTTGGTCAAGGGTTCAATACCCACACATTTCGGTTGTGGATGTTTTGTGTGTGTCTCACTGTCTGAGTAGGAGAGCAATGCATTTTAGGCTAGTCACTCACAGTACAGTTGAAATGGCCTTCTTTGGTAATCCTGCTGATGTCATTCAATGTGAAATACACCTTTGGGTAAAAAGTACTTCAGTAATGTCTGTGGCGTGTACTGTAACTGCATAGTGCTGTAGTGTACTAAACTAGCTAGGTAGGGTTTCAACTCCCAGACATGACAGGTGTGTGTGCGTTTGTAACTCGGATCCTGTGTAGACATGGGGGAGTGTGTGACACCTGTGAGCAATATGGAGGGGGTTTTACATATTTATTTTATGGTGGCCCTACTATATATCACCATGTCAACCATACAGTGATAACAGATGTAGATTAGCTGAGAGGTTGGGGTGCAAAGCCATACCCATACATGTGACATCAAGGCCAGACACTTGTTCGGCTGTGAGGGGGATGCCTATTCATACAAGACATATAGTGTGTGGGGCCTCTCAACCCCATTAACGTTGCATGAGGACATATATGTTTTATCTCCACATTATCCACGAATGTATATCCGTATATACCTATGTATGTATATATATATATATATATATATATATATATATATATATATATATATATGTTTGTGTGTGTCTATATATATATATATATATATATATATATATATATATATATATATATATATATCTTCTGGCATAATTATATGTAACCTGCCGTACATATTTACACATGTAGACGTGGACATATATATCTATAGATGTAGGCATTTGCATGTTTATATGTGTATATATATATATATATATATATATATATATATATATATATATATATATATATATATATATATATATCAATATGTTGTAACCATTTAGACCATAATATATTTACTCACACATGTTACAACTACATGCTGGAATCCATTCTCTGTACTGTTGAATGACTGGGCAGGATGATATGTTTGTGAATACAACAAGGATATGTATATCTGAGATGGCTTAGTGGTAAATCACTTTGGCTATAGTGTGCAGAGTCCTGGGTCGGATCCTAGCAGAGGCTGCTGATTTTGTTGCTAGAAAGGACAAGGGGCATTGGATGCAGTGATATTAAGGCATTTCTGAGCATTTGTAATTGGATTTGTGTGATGGTAAGCACTGTCAACCTCCGCTTATGTTTTCTTACAGTCAGTTAGCTTCAGATTTCTCAACCTCTGTAGGCATAGCTTACCTTCACGCAAACCCGTGCAAACCCACTTACTACTGCTTAACAGTGCTTACTGCTGCTTACCCCCACGCTATTTCCTTTAAAAGAAAAGAAAAAGGGGTTGATAGGAAAGTGGTGAAAATGGGGCACAAAGAGGGAAAGACAGTAGGGAAAATAGCTAGGCATGTGCAGGAAGGGTATAGGAAAAGTCCATAGCTTTCCATTTCTACTACAGCAACAGATGTGCATATACACTATATTTGCAGGTACTTTTGGACCCTCAAACCCCTGGAAGAGGGGTGAGGACAATTTATATTCATTGTGATGCCAATTAGACCACATTACATGTGTCCAGTGGACGCATGTGCAAAACGGACAGCTATGTATGGTACAAGATTTTTTTGTGGGAACAGATTGCCTTTTTTTTCTTTAGGTGAGAGTGGAATGTTGGTGGGGGGCAGTACGTATATTTGGGGAGGGAGCTTGGGTAGGTTAACAGACAAGACACACAAGATGCATACAGGGCCGGTATATGACACATGTGGGGGGGTAAACACCTTGGACAGGGAGAGGTGTTTGGAAGTTGCAAACCCATGAGCCCCCAACTGGAAACAGTGGAACTGAGGTCCCCACCCATGGGCAGTCACCACTGCACCTTCATGGCCCCAAAGGTGGCTGTGCTGGGGGCTGTGCAGGAGGGGCAGGCTCACCCTCTAATAGTGCCACTCGGCCCTCCAGCTGGCATAGCCACTCTCGATACTCCAGATCAAGCTCCCTATGCACCACAGCCTGGACCTGTTGATGGGTGACAGGTTCTCCTCCATGCCTGCTCCGAGGAGGGGGCGAGCCCCATCCCCTGCAGCGGTCCCTCCCAAAGGTGGTGCAGGGCCTATGGAGGAGGAGGTCCCAGGCTGGGCCCCAGATGTGCTGGTGCCCGGTGCCATGGCCAGCTGAGGTGGGACAGGTGGGTCCGCTGGAACCGGCCTTCCCATACGAGCTGTGTTGTTGTAGGTTTATGGCAGATATGGGTTAGTAACAGTCAACAGCATTCAGGATTAGTTATAACAGCATGCATAGGTATTCCCATTAACCCGAAACAACAGATTTAACACAGTTGCAGAGCAAGCAGAACACATGCATATATGGAACAACAGTGGCCATTACAGAAGCATGCGGGTTTCACTGATGGCAACAGGCCACCAACATGGGTGTGTTTTAACATGGCACATGCATAGAAACAAATGTGAATATTTATAAACCATTAGAACATATGCCCCAACAAATGGTTGGAGTGTACACATACCACATGAGGAGTGTCATTGGGTTATTATGGACATATGGTAGGGGTTAGAGAGAGAGAGAAATTAACAGCTAATATATCCTTGTAGTTTTCACAACATTCTTAGTCACTGCAGTGGTCTTTCCCTGACATGTATTACTACACTACACAATGGTCTTATATTGTACACTGGAATGTTTATAAATTATTATATACGTGACCTGTGTCTTACATACAGGCGTGACAGGCTGCAGGTGTTAATGCTACATATGTTGAGAATTGCTGTCATACACTTTGAGTGAGGTGCTAGAATGACAGGTCTGTTTCCATAAACAATCTCTGACTATGTACACATTTGTATATCATTTATATGTGCTTGAAAGCTGCCTACAATTCTTGGAACATCACACTAGATTTTCAGGCGAACAGGGTACCAGGCTGGTGATAAGGGCCATTTATCTGGACATGCTGGACAGACTGGAACAGTTGTGGGGTATGAATATGCATACAACTTATTATTTGAACATTCTGGCAAATTCTGTACTGTTATTGGGTGTAAGTATGCATACAGCTTTCTATCTGAACATTGTATCAAAATCTGTACAGTTGAGGGGTATGCTTATGCATACACCTTAGTAGCACTCCCAAGATACAAACCACTGCTGTGTGTGACAAAATATTATTGCTAACATCACGGTACACTGTGCTAGTAGGGAATTGATGTAAAGCTTTTGACTGTTTTCTATCTAAGTCTCCGAAACTTGTACAATATAACTGACCTCTTGGCACTTCCAACATTGTTATGCAGGACTTAATGTCCATTTTATCTGCATACCACAGTGTGGGTGACACTGCTTAGGATACAACAGTACTATTTATAGTATGGAACAGATCGGCAACATATGAAAGAAGAGTAAACAGAAGCTCTCCAGGGGTTATACCTTTTATTCACAGACTATTACACATTTATTTCTACTGCTACAACACTTTCTAAGGCTCTTATATTTATTTGTTATGACAGTACATGCAGACTGATTACTAATCTGCCTCGCAACACAGCCTTTGCAGCCTAGCATCATGGGCTTGCCGGTTTGCAGCCTGCTCATCTGCAGCTGTCAGAGAGATGCAGTGATATTTAGCCATACCTATCCATAGTATGCACAAGGTATGCAATTAGGGCATTGGCCATCTGCCGAGACTCCTGGATCCAATATTCCAGGATATCCCCCCTCCACCGCTAAAGGTCAGCATGGTAGTGCTTGACCTGCTCACCAGTCCGGGGGATACCTGTGGCATTGATGAGGTCACAGACAAGACTGTCCCAGGCCTCCATTTTATACTGCGAGCCCTGGTATTGGCCCTGCAGTAGTCTCTCCTCATGGTGTTTTACCAGGAGCCATGCCATGAGTTTTGTCTCCTGGATTCCCCAGCGTTGCACTCTAAATCATGTGCCTTCACCAACACCAGCCATTCTGCCTGCAGTAGGAAGTTACAACCAGTTATGAGACGTATTCCCACCTGTGGGGTTTATATATAGCCATTTTCCCGCACTTTCCTGTTATTGGCCAGTTTTGAAAAGGCTAAGCTATGGGCACAACTGCTTACATAAGGCTGGCACTGCTTAAAGAGGTATACCACTAGGCAGATTGAATTGGCTCCGCTACACATTGCTTACACTTACTAACTTAAGCTGTGCTGCGGTTAGCATTGCTTAATAGTTAATTAGCAGTATATTTGCCATTTAGCAATGGTTTATTCTTCATTACAGGTTATATATGTGTCTGGTATCCATGATTCATGTGTACATACACTGTATGGGGACCTGGGGACTTCTACGCTTTATTACAATCACTTGTCAGATCTATGCTTACTGCAGTACTCCATTTCACATATTTATGTTATATAGAAGGTCATACCACTTCACACTGTACATAAATTCAGTTCACATGTTTGGTTTGGTTTTGCTGTGGTGAGGATTAGTTTGTTGATACCTCCTTCATATCTATTGCCATGATGGCTTAGTGGTTAACTACTGTAACTATGGTGTACAGGATCCTGAGTTTGAGCCTTGCAGACCCAGTTTATTTTGTTGCTGGGCAGAACATAGGCCATTGGCTACAGAGTGATTAAGGCACTTTAACGCAGTTGTGAGCGGGTTTGCATGGGTTTGCGCAGAGGTAAGCACTGCTCACCTGTGGTTACAGTTTCTTACACTCAGTTAGCTTCTACTTTGCTTAATCTATGTAGGCAATGCTTACCCCCTGCACAAACGTACTTAAACATGCTTACTACTGCTTATTTTTGTTTAAACTTGCTTACTAGTGCCTTATTCATTATGACACTGACACTTCACATGTGCATTTAATGCAATACTCCAGTTCACATTTAAATGTTATTATGTAGGATATACGGCAAAAAGATGTAAAAATATGTTCATATACATATTTCTCATGGAAAATAATATGTGCTGCAGTAAGACTTAAACCGGGAACGCCTGTTCATTAGGCAGATGCCCTAACTACTACTCTATTGCTGTGCTGCTTCATTTGCATATATATTCCTTGTTATCCCCTTCAGCCTTTTCAGCTGCTTTAACCACAGCTAAGTGATGGGCACAACTGTGCACCTATGGTTAGCTGTACTCGGGGTTTTAGAAAAAATAAATAAAGGGTTTATTCATTTTATTTGAATGTACTGTTGCTGTTGAACACATGGGCACTGTTGGGGATATGCGGACACTTATGAGCGGGCTGGCTCATTTATTTACACATTCTTCTGTTCTACTTTGGAGGAGCATGTTTATTCTGACAGCTCTGCTCTCAGACACGCCCCCTGCACTCTGCTCTGTGTAGCATTAGGAGTTCAGGCAGTGCGCCTTCATTAATAAGCATGGTGCACTGCCGTCCTCCTCTTAAACTGCCGTTTAGTAAATCCGGGGGAATAATTTTCTGGTTTAATCTTTTTGTTTGTTTTTACCTTTGGTAAAGGAGGTATTTCTAAAAGAACATATTTTATTTTTTTATATTATGTTCCAGTCATTTACTTGTTAACATTATTTGTTTTTAGATTGCAAATGCTGATTTAGGGAATTTTTTAGAATTCTTTTATTGCTTATTTAAATGCTGTTGATGCTATTTAATTTATTAACTAGCTAATTGTTTAATTATCTGAATGTATACTATATATGGAGGTTAGGAATCATTTGTCATTTATATTCTGATGAAGTCCAGTTCAGGACAAAAGTATTTAACTTTGGCACTATTTTAATAAAATTAGATCCGGTTCTTAACTTGTCCAGCCTGACATGGATTTTGTTGGTCTGTTGGTTCTGATTTTATCGTCCTATCTTTTAGCATGCCATTTTTAACTTTGCAGAAAAAATGAAAAAGCACTAACAGAATTCAACTAATCATTCTTTGCATATGATTAAAAGTAAATGGACAAAAATATTTTGTTTTGAAAAGAAGACACAGAATAAGACCATTCTAAACATGTAAACCAAGTTGAGAGACACCGATGCTTCCTCACTTAAAGGATTTCAGTTCTTACTTCATTTAGTTTCCAAGATAAAATTAGAGCCTTATTCACCTACTCGGTCTCACAAGGTCTTCAGAAGGGAGACATGGGCTTCAGAAGAATGATATGTACTTAGTCTTCCATGCAATGAATGACCCCCCGAACTCTTTGAACTACTTCACCTAAACAATAAAAATGGCAAGTGAAGCACACTATTAAGAGAACTTAACTTATACTACAATTCTAACAATACAAGCTGGTATGACTGGTACCTAGCCTAGAACATGCCTTTTCTGGAATAGGCTTCCCTTACATTTCAGGCAGAATATTTCTCTTGCTGCCTTAAAATATCTGATGAATGTATAGGTGTTTGTAAATTTTCACCAGGGATATGTGGGAAAAATCTACATAATGACAGAGACCATTCATCTCCACACCTGCTTGAGTGATACAGTTGAGCGTATGGGTTGCTGTAAGCTTATTTAGAACCTGCAAACTTATTTCAAGAACTTTAATGGAAATATGAAACCAGTATATATGTATGTATATATTTATTTATCTATTTACTTACTTATGTTGACTGAGATCTTCTAACTTGTCAGAATGCCCCTATTCAGCTGAGGCCCTGGGAGAAAAGTTCCATAAACACATACATATATAAATATATAAGTTTGAAAAGTTAACAGAGTTACAAAAACAATAGCCCCTTTCCAAAATTAGGTAAATTGCAATTTTTAGAAGGCATCAAGTTCTTCAATCAGGGTCGCTTCACTTCTTTCCCTACCAGGTAGTCCTATGCATGAACAGATGCATGCCGTTTTGTCCTAGGATAGAACACTGAGGCAAAATATACAATGTCATTTTGAGGAGTGTGAAAAGTAATATTATACAGACATTTGAATCAGCACAGCCTATTCTGTTGGTTGCAGCAGATGTCTCTCCAAATGACCAGCTTAGAACAGAGAAACTATTTATAAGCAGTGTACCTTGTGGATATATTTTTCCAATATGCAGACTTCAATCTGATAAAACACAAATACCACTAGCTGTTGTCACTAGTGGCATTTTCAATCTGATAAAAGCCTTATCACCTTTTTAGGTATTTAAAAGCAATTTTTTTCCAGATCTAGCCACTGATGCTTATAGATGTTAGCTTCAGAAATTGATTATTTCAGTCTAACTATAGCAGCAAAAACCATAGACTGGATTTACTAACTGATGTAGAATTATTCTGGTAAAATTAGTGACAGATTCCTAAGTCTTTACCTAATCTTGCTTAACTGTCTTTGTGCAGCAGTTACACTGCTGTTATGAAGCTCACACTATGTGTTTTCTTCAGACTATTAGCATAGGATATAATGTTTGCATGAGTGGTTGAGGACCTGGTTAAAATTAACATGCAGGGTGCAGGAGTAACCAGACAGAGTAAGAAGAACCAAGTGACCAGCATATAGCCGACTACTTCATTACGAGGAGACTATGGGCTCATTGCTGCATATTCGGGGTGTGGTGGGGGTGGGAGAGGTGGTGTGCAACAGATTTATGTTGACTCGCTAGTTGTATAGTTTGTAGTTATTGTCATAACAAGCTGGCATGTGACAGAATATTCATACATCTCAGCCATGAAGTAGCACATAGATGGCTAAATACATTACAGTAAAAGGCCCTCCATTCCCTGCATTATGATAGCTCTATGACCCAGTCTACGTCTTTCATCATATGGTAAATTTTGTAAGGGAAGCTATGAGTCATAGTGATAAATCTTAAATGGTAGAAATTATATAAAGTCAAAAGCAGGCCAAAAAAAGACATGTTTTTAATTCCATATGTGAATAAACACTCATAGAGTTGTTCCACAATTTGTTCTTCAAGTATGTCGGACATTTCAGTTGGAAACAGCTAACCTAGTAAATGTGAAAACAAACTGTTGCAGATGCGAGAAACCAAGAAAAACAAACTGTGTCAAGGTAATCAAAAAGTCACAAGGTCCTCTCCACGATAGTTAATCTGAACGCACCTTTTATTAAAAAACAAGCAACGTTTTCGCTACAACCTCTGTTGTAGCTTCCTCAGAATGTAAAATGGAAACATTGTCAGTTACATTTTAAACATAAAAGCGCGCCAATATTGGTGCGCATAAAAATTGTTAAAAACATATTACATAAAAATAAACCGTAATAACCGTATTGCAAACAAGTGTTGAAACATGTCCCTGCTCCATTTATACAACCTAGGTTCCCCATTGGAACTCAAAGAACATAATTATAAATGTATATAAACTGCTTGTGACCAGTAGACAATCCCTGTCAGGTCAATGTTTACGTAGAAAGGTAAACAATGCAGGTGGATCTGTAAATGTCATGAGAAAGATTACTCAGTCTTATTACAAGAAACACAAATGTTCGGACCTTGCGGTTTCACATTATCAATAAACCGCACTTGTCCCTACCTAAAAAATACTGAAAGAACAAAGTCGTCAATCTTACGACAAATAACGTACCTCCCAGGACTTAAAGAGTCGTAGTTAAAACAAAAGGAACAGGCAGATATAATGCAACATTAGTAAGTCAATTTACCATACAATCAAGTGACTTAAATCTATCACCCACTAACGTCGATGTTCTTTAAAATAACAAACTTTAAACATAATTTCTAAATGTTTGTGAAAAAACAATATTATACTCTATTGTAGCCACTCCGCTATAAAGTCAAACTGCATATGACAGCGGCCGCCAAACGGAAGTAGCTGTGTGTTCAATAATAAACCAAGGCAAGTTGAGCCAAGGACGTGCAAACAATACACTCCACCCATACTCCCAGGGGAGAAATTCTAAAAGTGATAGTACAAAAATCCCCCGCGGTGGAACTAGCGGTGGTACCCACTAGGAGTCAAGTAGGTCCGGAACCAAGCCCAAGGACTCTATGCCGAATCCCCACTATTGATTAAGCAGTGTACTCTATTTATACCTATAGGAAAAACTGAAGATGTATAAGACACAAGACAATAGGACTACCAGTTAGTCCAATTCATAAGTAATTTATACAAAAATGAAAAGATAAAAAGACCGGGCAAACCAAAAAATGTAAATGTACCCATGGAAAAAGGGGGCCCTTCCAATAACCAGGGGAGTGCCATGAAGGGAAGGTACCTAAGGGACTGTCCTGGTTATTGATAAAGCCAGTAAACCCCCCTAGATTGTACCCCTAGTTATAAGAGAAAATCCCAAGACAGCTACAGTGCTAGCAGTAAAAGGCACGCTACAGTGTAGTGTTCTAAAGGGGTGAACTCCCATAGTGAACGTACTCAGCAAAGAAGACAATAGCAACAACAAATTAATACAACTCCGGGCTACGCATAAAGCCTAAGAGTGAGCATTATCTCAAGTAGCTTTTTAATTTTAGTAAACAGGAGATATTGCAATTGTCATTCAAGCCCGGTGGTTGAAATGCGTTAAGTTTCAGTTGCCACTCTAATTCTTTTGTTTCCAAAATGATGGACCCAGGACCCCCTCTGATGTTATGGGGAATATGATCAATTGCAAAAAATTGGAAACTGTGGTCTTTGTTTAATAAAATATGTTTCGAGAGTGCATTGTCTTCTTTTCCTTTTTTAATGGCATATAAATGCTGGTAGATTCTCTCTTTGAATTTTTGCTCAGTTTTGCCAATATAGTAAGCTGAGCAGGTAAACTATAAATTTAGTATTACAATTAACTTTGTACTGGCAAGTGATCTTTCTACCATTTAAGGGCAGTGAATTCCCTGTTCTAAGGTATTTACAAAAATTACAGTTTCCGCAAGGGAAAGTACCTTTCTGCCGAGAATGAAAATCTAGGTACTTTTTAGTTTCCAAAAAATTTTTTAGATTTTTTCCTCTCCTATAGATTATGAGTGGTTTGTCCCCAAGTTTATCCAACATAGCACTATTACTGGAAATGAAGTACCAGTTTTTGAATAAAATAGAATTAATGATAGCAGAATCCATGTTGAACACTGTGATGAAACTAACAGAGTAGTTGTTTTGTTTGTAAGTGGTGGCTGTTACTGGGCTTGAATTGGGTGTCAAATTTGGTGTTGGACTTAGCTCCACACTAGTAAGTTCATCCCTAGATTGTGTGAGAGTGTTACAAAGTAAAGGTGTATAAAGGCCCTCCTGTCTTTTAGTAGTAACTTCTGATATGAGCTCCTCTATTAGTGGACCTGGGTAGTCTCGGTTTGAAAACATTTCAAAGAGAAGTGCACACTCCTTATCAAAGAGCTCCGTGGTGCTACACATTCTGGCTGCTCGGATCAACTGGCCCTTGACTATTGATCTTTTTTGTCTGTAGGGATGTTGACTTGAGAAGTGAAGCAGTGAGTTACAATAGGTAGGTTTCCTGTATATAGTGGAAAGTAATGTACTTGTAGTGTTCATCTTCTCGAGTCTAACATCTAAGTAGTCAGTGGAGTCAGTTGAAAAGTGAAAAGTAAATTTGAAAAATGGTGTAGTACCATTCATGAAATCAATGATGGTGATAGCGTCTTGTTCAGAACCTCGAAATAGAACAAAGATATCATCTAGGTATCTCGTGTAGTAAATGAAATGCTGTACTGCTCGAGAGTTTGAAAGAAGAAATTTTTTCTCCCAGTAGGCTACCACCATGTTGGCTACAGTTGTGCCACAAGGTGAGCCCATGGCTATGCCCTGAGTTTGCAAAAAATAATGGTTTTCAAAAATGAAAAAGTTAGATGTTAAGATAATGTCAATAAGTTCAGTGACTGTATCAATTTCAATTTGAGGTGCTCCTAATTCATGTAGTAGTAACCCAACCCATTCTGATGCCTCCTGGTGTGGAATGGAGGTATATAAGTCCACAATATCAATTGTCAAAAAATTGAAGTCATGGTTGAGTTTCAGTTGGTTAATGTTAGAAAGAAAGGACCATGAGTCCTTGCAGATGCAAGGAATCAGTTTAAGATATTTACTGAGAATGTTGTCCACCAACCGAGCACAAGGGTGGGTCATAGAAGACCTCCCGTCAATAAGTGCTCTGATTGGTGGATCCTGAAATTATAGGTGTTTTAGGCATAGTGATGTCTATATAATGGTAGACATCACTATTGATTTTCCCAGCTAGAAAAAGGTCCCTACAATAACCTCTATTCCTACCAAAGGTAATGTTCATTTCATTAAGGGAAGAGGGCCTATAAGCTGGACTGTCTAAAATCCGCTGCATTCTTGCTGAATAGTCATCATTGTCAAAGATGACAAGACCCCCACCCTTGTCAGGTTTTAATACTCTGACTGGAATATTTTCTAGTTCCCTAAGTAATCTGTGTTGTTCTTTTGTGATGTTGAACTTTTGTTTTCTTGCAAAACCTTTACCCTGGGCATGAAAATGTCTAAAATCAACCTCACAGGCCTTTTCAAATAGGGCTAAGCTGGGATGTAAAGGAGGGTTGTAAACACTTGACAGTCTCAGACTGTTTAAATCACACTGCATAGAAGAGGAAAATAGTAAACCTAGATTTAGTTTCCTCGTGAAATGTTTAACATCAATGATGGTGTCAGTAAGGTTAAAATGACAAGTAGGAACAAATGAGTTACCCAGTGATAAAAGATCAATCAATTCTTGTTCTATTGTGTAGTTAGTGAAATTGTATATGTTAAAGTCACCTTTGCTGTTTTTGAGAATATTGGGTAAATCTGGAGATGGAGAAACAGCACTATTGTTCATGTGTGAGGAGGTCAGTTGTTCCAGTTCCTCCTCTGGTCTTGGTACCTTGTGTTGTATCTTGCCCCTAAAAAACCAGTGTTGTCAAAATTCTGGTTTTGAAAGGGAGAGTTAAGGCCTTGTTGGAGTAAATTGTTGTTCCTGTTCTTGTTAGAATTTTGGGCCTGTGTTTTATTCTTTCAGTATTTTTTAGGTAGGGACAAGTGCGGTTTATTGATAATGTGAAACCGCAAGGTCCGATCATTTGTTATTCTTGTATTAAGACTGTTTAATCTTTCTCATGACACTTACAGCTTCACCTGCATTGTTTACCATCTTCTACGTAAGCATTGACCTGACAGGGATTGTCTTCTGGTTACAAGCAGTTTATATACATTTATAATAATGTTTTTTGAGTTCCAATTGGGAACCTAGGTTGTATAAATGGTGTAGGGACATGTCCTAACACTTGTTTGTAATATGTAATATGTTTAAAATGAAACTGACAATGTTTCCATTTTGCATTCTGAGGAAGCTACAACAGAGGTTGTAGCGAAAACGTTGCTTGTTTTTTAATAAAAGGTGCGTTCAGATTAACTATCGTGGAGAGGACCTTGTGACTTTTTGATTACCTTAACCTAGTAAATGTGTAAAAGACACATATCCTCCTGCTTTGGCAATTGGAACATGCATTTTCCATTTCCATATAAAACTATTTCTGAGTGTGAAAAACTGAAAGGCTGCTAGCCCAGCTAGATAGAATTTTGGAGATAATTCTATGTCCTTTGTAAATATTAATAAAATCCACAGGCTATTTCATAAATGTAAATAAAACTGTGTTAAATGTTGAACTTCAAAAATGTAACCACAGTGCACCCTGCTGGAAGAAAGCTGATAAAGTAAAGTATTTTATGACTGTTTGATCTCAAAGCTCGGAGACAGAATGTCTGGACTAAGGAATACCTTCTATTGTTTTGAGACCAGAGTTAATTGCTAGATTTTACATGTATAATGTCTTTTATTGCTGTGGGTTCCTGGCAGCTGCAAGATCAAAGATATGTTAAACTCTGAGTTTCTGTTAGCCTGGAAAACATAGAAGAATGATGTAATCTAAAATGAGTCAGCAGTGATGTATTACCAATTTAAAAGATCTCAGAAAGAAACAGAGAGCATTTTGGGTTTTGTCTGAAGAACATCTACTCACCAGCACCTGCTTGCTCTGTATGTAAGTAGGATCTTAGACTTTACTGTCGCTCTTAGAAATATTTAAGAAATAGTAAGTTTAGTCTAGCTGTTTTCTATATCTATGTCAGACTATTCTACAGTATAATTTTAAGCAATTTCCTGTGATCTCTGAACTCTTGACTAGCACTGTGTTGAACTGAGGAGATTTGTCTTGTGTTTTTATTATTTATTATTAAATATTTTTAAACCTTTCAACTGTGGCTGTTTTGTGTAGAGATAATTTAAGCTCTAGAGTATACTGCATGTATATAGTGATACTGTACAGTGCTACTCCAATTAGCCTTAAAAGTTCTGGTCACACTAATTGGATAATAATATTGCATAGTAAAATTGGACACCCTTTGGGAAGGGCCTTATTGGTTCATAGGTTCATAGGTAGGTACTAGGCTATTGGCCTTAGGGAATATAGAAGCCTAGCCAAAAGGTACCCTGGCTTTCGCCACCAAAGAAAATTATTGTCCTGTGCCACTGTTGAGCATAACCACAGAAGTGATCCCCAGGGTTAATTTCCTATCTCCCATCCAATCATCAAGATTTTTTGAAGAGTGCTAATGAGGAGCTTTGTTTAATATAGATAGGTAGTTTGGTCCAGAGTATGGGAAGTCTCTGGGACAGGAATCTATCCCTCCAGCATGTTCTGTTTATTGTGCTGGCAAGGTTTAGGTCCCTAGAGCAAGTAGCTCAGAGGGACTGGGATTTCTTTAAGTGGAGCATCTCCAAAAGCTCTAAGTTTGACATAGCTTTGTGTGTTAGGCAGAGATCGCCTCTGAGTAGGCGATATGCGACGGTGTAAAGCTGTAGTTTTTTGAGATGGTCTGCGAGGGCATCTGTTTGAGGTGGGTAATCCTCTTTGTGAGGTATTTCTGCGACCTTTCCAGTTGTTGTAGATGTCTTGTGAGGTACATACCAAAAGGGGCATTGTACTCTATAATGGGTCTAATGAGTGACAAGTAGAGGGGAACAATGACCTCATTTTTCCTGGATGAGAAACCTTTTGTGATGAAGAGTGCCACGTAGAAGGATTTCCTGACTACTGTGGTGATGAAATTATCAAAGGAGAGACTACTGTCCACCTGTGTCCCAAGGTATCTTATCACACTTTTGGTGTTAAATAGACTACCGCCTATGTGGTAGTTCATGGGTACAGAGTTTTTTCCAAAATGGATGACAATGCACTTTTTGGCACTGAGCTTGAGGCCATGGCTTTGACACCAGGCATCTGTCTCAGCGAGGCCCTTTTGTAGAATGTCCACATATTTTGGAGTTTTTATTATGGCTCCTAGTTTGCAGTAATTTGCAAACTTCTTTAGCCAAATATTTTCTGTGTTAGTCTGTACTTCAAAAAAGTAGATACCAAACAGGAGAGGACCCAAGACTGAACCCTATGGTACTCCACTTGTCACTGGTCTGAAGTTGGATTTGGAGTCTGCTACTTTCACAGTGTGGGTTCTGTCATTGAGCCAGTTGGCAACCCATCTTGTGACATAGGGATTTATACCTAGTTTAGTGAGTTTATCTCTAATTCCAGAGTGGGGGATGGTGTCGAAAACCTTGGCAAGATCTAGATAGGCTGTGTGAACCATTGTACCCTCATCTATGGCTTTGGTGACTTCTTCAAAGAAATCTATCAGGTTTAGGAGACATGACCTGCCTTTTACAAACCTGAACTGGGTGGGGTCCAGAGTACAGAGATTACCAATGTCTTTGTTTATAAGTTCCATGATGATATGTTCTATAGTCTTGCAGACCAGGCTCGTCAGGCTAATGGGACGGTAGTTTTGGGATCCTTGTTGGCTCCCCCTTTGCGGAGTTGGATAAACGTCACTGTGTACCATTCAGTGGGCACATAGCCTGAGGTGAGGTTATGATTGAATATGGTACTTAGGTGGGGTGCCAGTTTGTTCTGTAGTTCATGTAGAATGCAGCCTGGGATGTTGTTAGGTCCCATGGATGCTGTGTTCTTGGCTTTGGAGGGTGTGTTTTTTACCTGTGCAGCCGTGATTACAGGAACTTTGCATTTGTCCGGTATAGAGATGGGGCCCTTTAGGGGATGAGAGGGGGATAAAGTTAGCACTGAACCTATCTGCCAAGATGTTGGCAATATCAGTTTGTTCTGTATATTTAGTGCCATTGTGCTGTAACTCAGAGCAGATCTGAGTGTTGCCATTGAGATTCTTGACATAGCTATAGAATGCCTTGTGGTTGTCTTTAGAGTAAGAGGCAATTTTGTTTTCTTAACTAGCTTTGGAGGATTTTATGAGGGATCTCAGCTTCTTACTGAGGCTGACCAGGGAGTTCCTCCAATCATGGGATTTTACTCTTTTTTGCAACAGTTTCTTTCTTCTGTTGTATAGTTTGCTTATGGCAGGGGACCACCAGATTGGCTTTCTTGTTTTGGAGGATAGCATCTTGGTTCTGTTAGGGATTGCATGATCCATGCACTCGTTTAAGTGCTCTTAAAGTGCATTTGTGTAGGATTCAGCAGTCATACCTCTATTGTCCGTTAGCATGGGTGTCGTGAAGTTTGCCACTTCTGTCTTAAGAAGTGTGAAGTTGGCTTTGGAGAATTTTTTTACGGTGGGTTCCCTAATGGGGGGTGGGGGAGGGGTGTGAATGTCTAAGGTGATTAGCTTGTGGTCAGATCTGATCAACGAAGAATTGACCTCTGGTGTGAAACACCAGTTGCCCATGTTGGTAATAATCAGGTCTAGGATATTGTTGCCCCTGGGGGGGTGTGGATACGTTGATCCAAGGCATTGGAATTTATGAATTCCAGAAAACGTTGAGCACAAGAGTTGGTACATGAGTATTTTTCCCAGTTAATGGTGGGGTAGTTGAAATTGCCTATTATTAGGGTGTTAAGTTGTACCCTAATATTTTCCAGTGTATCAAGAAATGAAGAGTGGGAATCCTGGGGCATGGTGGGGGTCTGTAGCAAGCTACAATTTGGATTGTGGTCTTGCCAGAGTTAGTTGCACTTGGATAATCTCGGATGCATTATGCTGAGCAACTAGCCTGGAGGTGTGGATATCCTTAATGAATATGGACAAGCCTCAACCTTTAGTGTTTCAGTCCAGGTTAGGTGGCCGAAAGGTGTGGTATGAATTATAGCCTGGTAATGCAGGGGTACTCTCTGGAGCCTTGAACCAGGTCTCTGTCACTGCACAGATGTCAATGTTCTCCCTTTTAAGGAGTGCCTTGAGTGAGTGCATTTTGAGGTTTAGACTTCTAGTATTGAGTAACAATAACCTCATATTTTGCTGGCTTGTACCTGTTATGGTGGTGAATTTGTCATTTGAACCTTGCCTAAAAAAGGCACTATAAAGGTGGCTAGAGCCTTACCCAGTATCTGGAATCCCAAGGGCAACAGGTGCAGGCCATCTCTGGCAAAGCATCATGGTTTGTTGATCATGTCACCCCAGGCAGACTGATACTGGATCCCCTTTGAATGACACCAGAAGCTTAGCCAATTGTGGAAGTCAATCATTTTGTCCTTGCACTGTGGTATCATTCTGGGTGATAGTAGGACACTACTCAGGGCTAGGGTCATACCTGCCTGGGCTACAAGATCAGAAAGCTCCTCCATGTCCCTTTGCATGTAGTCCAGGGAGGTACATCTTTGGTCATTCACACCAACATGGACAATGACAGAGTCATATTTGTGCTTGTTGTGGAGTGACCTGAGTGCATGCATTATGTGGTGGATTCTGGCATCAGTCAGGCAGCTGACAGTAACTTTCTCCATGTTTAGCCTGGTAAGTGGAACATCAGTGTGCCTGACTATAGAGTCACCTATGACTAGAGTGTTGGGTACATTGGTATGCCTTATGGGCCGCGGTTGAGTAGCACACTGAGTTTGTGGGCTACATGTCATTTGGGTTGTGCTGGGGGTGGAGGTTGCTTGTGTTTCTGCTTTGGAGGTCCCTGTTGCTTGGGCAGGTTTTCACTGAGAGCCTCCATGAATGTAGGTGTGTATTTTGTGTTTCTATGTGTGTGTTTTGGTGGTGTAGGTTTTGAGGGACAATGTGATGAGTGTGGTGTGGTGCAAGGATTTACCTTCTCCTCTTGACTGTCTGGTCCAGTCTTGGGTGAACAGAGGTTTGCTTCCAGTTTGGCTATATAAGTGCATCTCTCACAGGTTGTAGCATTGGGTGGTTGGAGGAGAGGGTTGTCTGTGTGCATGAGGTAATTGCTGCATTGCCCCAAGATGCCCAGATTTATCAGGTAGACAGGAGAAAACACTGGGAGCCAGCCCTTAGACATGCCTGGATAGGTGCTTATTTGTTATGTACTGGAAACTGTTTTCCTCTAGACAAGTGAGGAAAGTTGAGTGCTGTGGTAATTTGTAGCTTATTTAGTGCTTACAATGAGTTCTGAACAAGTGCTGAGCTCAAAGAAAGAGACTTGAGTGCTGAAACTAAAAAACTGGCAAGTTCTAAGAAAAAAATTAAGCTAGAAGGCTTCCTTCCAACACAGAAAGGCTTCGGGGCTCAGAAGCCCACAAACAGTCCTGGACACAGCAAATCTGTATCCAGACTAGACTACCCACAGAAAAGGCAGGAAACAAGCTTAGAATTTTTTTTTAAATGGAAAGAGAGCAAGGAGGAGCAGAATCTAAATGGATTGGCCTTCTCAAATGTTCTCCCTGTATTAGATAGAATGAGGTAATAACACTAGATTGGGAGGAGTGTCCCAGATCAAATTTACAGTAAGAGCAGGCAACTGCAAAGCCACCGACTATAAGAACAGCATAGAAATAGGAATAGAGGGTGGAAAACAAACTGCAGAAATGTTTCTCACAGCAAAAAACAGCAGTGAGCCTTTAAATGAAAGTTTTAAACAGATAAATGAGCCTCTAGAGAAAGATTTTAACTGCAAACAAGTTATCAGAATCAAACAACCCAAACAGATGCTTAATAAACATGGACAATTTCCAGTTAATACCTCACATGCAGTAAAACTAGCTAGAAAAGTATGCAGTGGACAAAATACTATAAATAACTTGAAAAAATAAGCAAAAAACAGGATACTTAATGTTATATATAGATCCGAGTTTGCTCAGTGTCCTTCCTTCGATTAGCTCAGTTTGAAATGGCAGAAACACTCAAAAACTTAACTTCTTAGGTAACAGAAAGTTGAAGCCTTAGACAACTTTAAAAAAAAGCTCAAAAGAACCAATGAGGTGTTTACTCTAAGCTGTAGTCCAGGTGACCAGTCAGCCAATGACCTTAAACAATCCTTTCTGACTGAAATGCGTAATGGCTTTGGCTAAACCAAGATGTCCTTGAACATGTGCTCAGACACACAGCCTCCACAAACAGTAGGCCCAAACACAAACCTGAATATGGACAATGCTACAAATATCCACACTGCTTAGGTAGAAACAAATTGCAGAAATGTTTCTCACAGCAGAAAAGCAGCAGTTAGCCTTTAAATGAAAGTTTTAAACAGATAAAGGAGCCTCTAGAGAAAGCTTTTAACTGCAAACAAGTTATCAGTATCAAACAACCCAAACAGATGCTTAATAGAAGTGGACAATTTCCATTTAATACATTACACACAGTGAAACTAGCTAGAAAAGTAGGTTATCTAACAGTGTAGTACCTCGCGGGCGGTACTGCGTAGCTTAGGGCATGTCCAAATTGATTGGCACATTTGAGTGACAGCGACCGTTGAAACCTGTAACTGTAATTATCCCAAATAGTGCAGTCCTGTTCTCTCACAAAAGCAAATATTAAGACCCCTTCCCATAGCTCAAATAATACGGTACGCTTTTAAAATGTTAATGCTGTTAACTCGCAACATTGATATAATAAGAGAATGGTGAATCAACATCCATTTTCTGAAATGTCTGTAACTAATTATTATTATTTGATTATAACTCACCACCTGCTCTCCAAAAGGAGGGTTTAAGAGGGACAAGGTTAATATCAGAGTCAAAAAAAGGGTCATGTGAGAGGTACGCTCCTTTTTATGATTTCATCAAATGTATAACCGAGGTGCTTTTATTGAGGAATCAATTTTGTTGTTTCGAGTACTATTATATTAGTCTTGTCGGTGATAATGGATCACGCGTAAGCTACGGTTAAGAGTGCAGATGCCGGTATCACACTACCTCTGTCCAGCCCTCTCCATTATCTCTGTCATATTGTAAGTGTTCTTTTCTGTTACTATTAAGTCACAGAACATTAGACAAACACAAGCTACTTATAACTAAAATAACGGTATCCAAAGTGCAGGTATTTTAATGCATATCACTCAATTTATTTGCTTAAGAATTTAGGGTCATGCCAAAAAAGGCGGGGGGGGGGGGCAAAATCATCGATAGTTTTGAGATAATACTACAATTAACATTGAAAGTTAATAGCCCAAATATTTTGGCAACCAACTACAGTGACAGTAACCATTCTCATGATTACTTGTCGGTCCGGTGTTTGTATATTAACCATTGTCATGCCTTTTGCATAATATGTAGGTATTTAGGTAAAATAAACGTGATTGTGGCATTAAATACCTGTCCGGGGTTCATGTCTCTTTCTTTTTTTGGTGTAATGCTTACTAAATTCGGTTAGAAGTTATATTAAAATGTTTTTGCAATATTACAGCTAATTACTATTAACGTCGCAATGTAAGTTGTGGACGTTTAAGGGCGGGGTTTGCTACTGCGCATCCTGCGAGGTACTACACTGTTAGATAACCGAAAAGTATGCAGTAGACAAAGTGCTATAAATAACTAAAAAATAAGCAAAAAACAGGATACTTAATGTTATATATTATAGATCCGAGTTTGCTTAGTGTCCTTCCTTCGATTAGCTCAGTGTGAAATGGCAGAAACACTCACAAACTTAATGTAACAGAAAGTTGAAACCTGAGACAACTTAAAAAAAAGCTCAAAAGAACCAATGAGGTGCTTATTCTAAGCTGTAGTCCAGGTGACCCAGTCATCCAATGACCTTAAACAATCCTCTCTCACTGGAATGCCTAATGGCTTTGGCTAAACCAATATGTCCTTGAACATATGCTCAGAGACAGAGTATCCACAAACACTAGGTCCAAGCACAAGCCTGAATATGGACAATGCTACAAATATTCACACTACTTAGGTAGAAACAAACTGCAATAGGGGTTCTGGTGGCAGTGGATTACTACCTTATAGCCTGGACAGAAGGGGTACAGCTAGTGAGCCTGTGCCAGCCTTACCCAGGAGTGTTTCTGTGGCTGTATATAAATCATATCTCAAAGTGTGTGTGGTGTGTGTGTGTGTGTGTGTGGTGTGTGTGTGTGTGTGTGTGTGTGTGTGTGTGTGTGTGTGTGTGTGTGTGTGTGTGTGTGTGTGTGTGTGTGTGTGTGTGTGTGTGTGTGTGTGTGTGTGTGTGTGTGTGTGTGTGTGTGCATGTGGGAGCTACTTGGGCAAGGACACAAAGCACTGGTTGAACAGAAGGAGTGCTGTGAGGACTTGGCTTGGGACCCTGGCTAAGAACTCTACTCTATAGCTGTGCCAGTGGGGAGTCTTATTTGGGATCTGGAAAGAAAGTGAGGAACCTGCCCCAGACTAACTGTGATCTCTGTGTGCTCTTAAGGGAAATTGTTCTTTACTGTGTGTGTATTTGTTATCCTTCCCAATGTGCACGCCCCTCATTGGTATTAATAGTGAGGACTAAAGCTCCTTTATTACTGGGCCAGTGCACATGCATCACATATTAATTGGTTGGCAGCGTAGGATATCCACACCACATATTACTTGGTTGGCAATTTGCTGGTAGTGGTGTGGATAGTGAATTCCTGTAGCTTGTGTACAGTGATCACTGAGGGTGCTTTTGTACTCTAAATCAGCCATGCAGTGTATGTTCAGAGTCCAGATTACAATTGTATTATTTCTTTTGTTAGCTTAGTTAGTCAGGGAGAGCAAACAAGCATGTCAGCAGAGGAGGATGGCAAGTTGACAAGGAGCCAGTTGGCTGAGATGTGCCAGGCTAAGGGACTGGTGCATGGAAACCTAAGGCAGACATGATTGCAGCTTTGGTCACAGCTGCATTCAAAAACAGCAATCAGGAGGACAATTCGACTGGCTGTGGAGGTGTACAACACTCAGAATAGACAGCTCAAACATTCTGCAGAGGACTTAAAAATCCATCTGGAGCTAAAGAGACTTGAGTTGGAGGTCATGCATATGGAAACAGAAGCAGCAGAGAGACTGAGTTGTCTATAGGCTGAGGAGAATGAGAAACTGCTATTCCTGGAAGCTGAGGAGAAGGAGAGGCAGAGGCAGCATGAAAAGGAGATGCTGACTCTTCGCCAGATTCATGGAGGTAATGGGGAAGGGAGTAACTGAACCCCAGAAGCACAAAAGGTCAGTAAATTTCTTCCCCAGTTTACAAAGGTGATAATTTTGATAGTTTCATTCATATGTTTGGGAGGGTATGTAAACAGTATGATGTTGACCAAAGGCTCTGGGTACAGTTCCTGACCCTCTTACTCCATTGTAAAGCTGTAAATGTACTTTCCAAATTATCTGATGTTGACTGTTTTAACTATAATGCTGAAGAATTGTTTGATAGAATTTTTTAAGCTAACACCTGAAACTTACAGGAAAATGTTTTGTGAGCATAGATGCAAGGCAGATGAAAGTGTGTGTGAATATGTTGCTGAACTAAGCACTTACTTTTATAGGTGGATGAGTGGATGTCAGTTCAACACTTTGGAAGGGCTGACAGACCTTTTGATGAGGGAACAAGCCCTTAACACTTTGCCTGAGGACATGAGGATCTGGTTAGCAGATAGACAATGTGCTACTTCAGAGGAGCTGGGGAAGAAGGGAGACCTATACCTAACAAGCAGGGAATCCCTGCAAAGGAAATGCCCACCTAGTACTGCTCATGGGTCTAAAGGAACCCATGGTGGGCAGCCCAGACTGCCTCTAAATAATCTGCCAGTAGCAGGGGAAGCCACTAGTCCAGTTACACGTCCACGACCTAGGGTTAATTTTTTTAAATGCAACCAGTGGGGCCATGTGACATATAGATGTCCACAGAGGCAAGGTGGGGAACAAAAGGTGAGGGATCCAGTAAGTGGGAAAGACAAAATGCCAATAGTAGGTTGTCTTGAGACAACAGGGATCCCAAACTACCATTCTGCAGATGTCCTGATAGGGAAAGATTTTGATGAGACAGTACCATGTGTTTATACAGTTACATGCAGTCAGGCTTAGAGACAATCACGTGGGTCTGGTAACCTGGGGGAGACCCAGTCAGACTGCATACCTGCACCCTGGACTGGTGAGATGGTTACTTCAAGGAGGGAGCTACCCTGTAGCAGTGAAGTTGAGCCACAGATGCTTGTGAGTGCTGATGTTCTCTTGGATAGAATGACTGCAAAGGTAGAGGGGAGTAGTAGAACCCAGGCTGACAGTGAGGCACCACTGTCAGAGGATGCCAGACTTCCTATGAAAGGGGAGCTGGAAAGGGATACAAAGAGAGAGTTGAGACAGGCTCAGCTCTCAGATCCTACATTGCAAGGCCTGAGACAGGTAGCTAGTGAGGCTCCTGATTTTCAAGGGAATGGGAAATCTGTATACTGGGAAAAAGTGTTACTGTATAGAGAGTGGATCCCTGAGGGAGGGCTAGAAGGTGAGAGGATACAGCAGTTGGCAGTGCTTAGAGCCTACCATCTGGCACTTCTAGCCATAGCTCATAATATTCCCTTTGCAGGTCATATGGGCAAATTGTACAAAGAAACATATTATGCAGAACTTCTATTGGCCTGGAATTTCCAGAGATGTAACAGGGCACTGCAGGACCTTTGAGCAATGTCAAAATGCAGGCAAGGCAGGAGACAAGGTGAGAGCTTTTTTGATGCCTTTGTCTGTAACTGAGGAGCCATTTCAGAGGGTAGCTATGCATATTGTGGGCCCTCTGAGTACCCCAAGTTCTACAGAGAAAACGTATATATATCCTAGTGGTAGTAGATTATGTACAAGATATCCTGAAGCAGTGGTTCTGTCCTCCATTGAAGCAGAAAAGGTGGCAAATGTTTTGTTAGACATTTTCAGCAGGGTAGGTTTCCCAAAAGAAATACTGACTGACAGAGGTGCCAATTTCATGTCAGATCTGCTGGCTTGTCTGTTGAAGTACTGTGGGGTGCAGCACCTGAAGAACACCCCCTACCTTCCCCAGACTAATGGTCTTGTTGAGAGGTTAAACTCTACACTCAAGTCCATGCTACAGGCCTTTGCAGACCAATTTAAGATGGAGTGAGACAAATATTTGCCCCATATTTATTTGCTTACAGATAGGCTCCCCAGGAATCCAAAGGTTTTTGACCCTTTAAGCTGTTGTATGGGCATAGGGTGAGGGGACCTCTAGATTTAATTTGTGATGAGTGGGAAGGTGTTTGTGAATCCCACAAGGAGTATGTTGTGGCATATGTCCTAAACCTCAGGACACGGCTCTGGGAACTCATGGGCTTGGCCCAGGAGAACCTGGCAGAAGCCCAACAACAGAAAAAGGTATGGTACAACAGGAATGCTTGGGCCAGAGAGTATGTTGTGGGGCAGCAGGTAATGGTACTCATTCCTGTCAGACACACAAGCTGCAAGCAGCTTGGGAGGGACCCTACAAAGTGGTAAGAAAGGTAAGTGATGTTAACTACATGGTAGAACTGCTAGGCTGGAGGTAGGAGCAAAAATTGTACCATGTTAACATGATAAAACCTTACCATGATAGGGAGGCCCTTGTGCTGAGTATTTGCAGTGGATTGCAGGAGAAGTTTGAGGGAGATCTGGTGACTGATCTTCTCAGTGAGGCTTGGACTGGCACCTCAAGGGAAGGGGTAGCAATGTCCCAGCAGCTGTCTGCTACCCAGGTTCGAGAAATCTGAGCAATGTTACAGGAGTTTGGGAACATGTTCACTGGGAAACCACAGTGCACTCACCTGGTGCAATATCAGGTGGATACAGGACCCCAAAGGCCTATTGGGCAGGCCCCTTATAGGGTGCCTGAGCGAGTCAAACAAACTCTGAGAGAGGAGATACAGGAGATGTTGGAACTAGGGCTAATTCAATTGTCCAACAGTCCCTGGGCCTCCCCATTGGTGCTGGTGCCAAAGTAGGATGGCAGCACCAGGTTCTGTGTGGACTACAGGAAATTTAATAATCACACAGAGTCAGATGCTTACCTCATGCCTAGGACAGATGAACCCCTAGGGCAACTGGATGGGGCTACGTATCTTACCATCATTGATCTTACCAAGAGTTACTGGCAGATGCCCTTGACTCCCAGTGCTAGAGAGAGGTCAACCTTTGTGATTCTTTTTGGCTTGTATGAGTTCACAAAGATGCTCTTTGGGATGAGAAATGCCCCAGCAACTTTCCAAAGACTGGTAGATCATATCCTAGCAGGAGCAGGAGGGTTTGCCTTTGCTTACCTAGATGATATTGCCATCTACAGTTATTCCTGCCAAGAGCACATTCAACTTGTCTGGGAGGTGCTGAGCAGACTACAGAGGGCAGGGTTGACCATTAAGCCGAGCAAATGTCAGGTGGGTATGGCAGAGATCTCTTACCTGGGACATAGAGTTGGTAGTGGTTTGATCAGGCCAGAACCTGCTAAAGTGGAAGCCATTCAGGCATGCCCTGCATCTGTTTCCAAAAAGCAGGTGAGGGCATTCTTAGGGACAGCAGGGTACTACAGAAAGTTTGTCACCAATTATAGTACCATAGTTGCTCCCCTCACAGACCTGACAAGGAAAAACAAACCAGATAAGGTAGTGTGGACCACAATGTGTGAGCAGGTATTCCAGAAGCTTAAAGAATCTTTGGGAGGACCCTCTGTGTTAGCCAGTCCAGATTACAGCAAAGAATTTGTTGTGCAGGTGGATGCTTTGAACCATGGGGTGAGAGCTGTACTTAGCCAGATTTTTTCAGAGAGAGAGAAGAGCACCCAGTGGTTTATCTCAGTTGTAGACTCCAACCCAGGGAGGAATGTTATGCAGATGTAGAAAAGAAATGTCTACTCATAGTGTGGGCACTGCAGAAACTTTAGCCTTATCCATATGGAAGAAAATTAACTGTAGTTATAGATCACAATCTCCTAACATGGTTACACTGAGCCAGCCAGCAAAATTCCAAGTTGCTAAGATGGAGCCTAGGGTTGCCAGCATATATGTAAGTGTAGCACTGCAGTGGGGTTAGCAACACCAACACAGATGGGGTGTCATGGCAGAGAATGGGGTAAGGTATTCTCAGATAGACCTAACCCTCTCAAGCAATGTCTCTCAAGGGACACTTGAAAAACTAGCTTGAGTTTTCAGGGTGGAAGAAATGTGAAAAACTGAAATGCTGCCAGCCCAGCTAAATACAATTTTGTAGATAATTCTGTGTCATTTGTAAATATTAATAACATCCACAGGCTGTTTCACAAATGAAAGAAAACTGTGTTAAATGTTGAACTTCAAAAATGTAACCACAGTGTACTCTGCTGGAAGTAAGATGATAAAGTAAAGCATTTTATGACGGTTTGATCTCAGAGCTCAGAAACAGAATGCCTGCCCTAAGGAATTCCTTCTATTGTTTAGAGACATGAGTTATTGCTAGATTTTACATGTATAATGTCTTTTATTGCTGTGGATTCCTGGCAGCTACAAGATCAAAGATATGTTAAACTCTGAGTTTCTGTTAGCCTGGGAAGCAGAGAGGAATGATGTAATCTAAAATGAGTCAGCAGTGATGTATTACCAATTTAAGAGATCTCAGAAACCAAGCATTTTGGATTTTGTCTGAAGAACATCCACTCACCAGCACTTGCTTGCTCTGTATGTAAGTAGGATCTTAGACTTTAGTGTCTCTCTTAGAAATACATAGGAAATAGTAAGTTTAGTCTGGCTGCTTTCTATATTTATGTCAGACTATTCTTTGTATTATTTTAAGTATTTTCCTGTGATCTCTGAACTCTTGACTAGCACTGTGTTGAATTGAGGAGATTTGTCTTGTGTTTTTATTTATTATTAAATATTTTTAAACCTTTCAGCTATGGCTGTTTTGTGTAGAGATAATTTAAGCTCTAGAGTACATTGCATGTATATAGTGACACTGTACAGTCCCACTCCAATAAGCCTTAAAATTTCTGCTCACACTTACTAATTGGAGAATAATATTGCACAGTAAAATTGGACACCCTTTGGGAAGGGACTTATTGGTAGCTGATAAATAGGGTTCTAGTGGCAGTGGATTACTACCTTATAGCTCGGACAGAAGGGGCGCAGCTAGTGAACCTGTGCCAGCCTTCCCCATGAGTGTTTGTGTGGTTGCATATAAATCATATCTCAAAGTGTGTGTGTGTGTGCGTGTGTGTGTGTGTGTGTGTGTGTGTGTGTGTGTGTGTGTGTGTGTGTGTGTGTGTGTGTGTGGCAGCTATGTGGGCAGGGACAGGAAGCACTGGTTGGACACAGGGAATGCTGGGAGAACTTGGCTTGGAACCCTGGCTAAAGACACCACTCTATAGCTGTACTAGTGTGGAGTCATATTGGAGATCTGCAGAGAAAGGGAGAAACCAGCCAAAGACTGACTGTGATCTATGTATGCTCTTAAGGGAAATTGCACTTTACTGTGAGTGTATTTGTTATCCTTTCCAATATGCACACCCCTCTTTGGTGTTAGTGGTGAGGACTGAGGCTCCTTGATTACTGGGCCAGTGCACAGGCATCACACTGAAGTCATAAGCAATATGTTGATTGTAACAGGAAATATCTCAGTGCCAGACATAGGTCTCTAGAATAAAGCCCACAAATCTATTGGTGACTGTACTTATGATTTAGTTGTTCATGATTCACTGGGGACAAAATAAAAGTGAATCCATCTGATGGATATGGATGATCAAAGTCAGGAGAATCGTAGCATCACATAAGGGCAGACTGAAAGGATTTTTACTGATTCAGTCCACTTTATGATACAGATAAGGATTGCATGTGTAGTAATTATCACTGTTAGATGTAAAATTAGTGGTAATCCCTCCAGTAGTAATCTGAATACATGAGAAAGAAAACAAAAAGTTGAACTGGGAAACAGAAGCATCTTAAATAAATTAGAGCACTATACTGACCTAACTAAACATGTACCCTTGGCAACATTTAGTCTGAAAATCTTCCTGTCTAGTTCCATTTTCTGATAGAATCAAAGAAATGTTACAAAAATAGAAGTGTCCATTTGTGTTATGAATTGTGGAGGTGAGAGAACTAAGTATTACTCTAAGTGTAAGTAGTGGATTCTATGTTGTGACTTTTGCTAAGGAAATAAATATTCTTTTGGCATTTTAAAACTGTAACTCTTTGTACACTGAGTAAGTAAACAGCAGAGTTAGGGATGTGCACATGGGTAGAAAATGATGAGAAATGTTATCTAAGAAGTTAAAGTCTGTGTGGAAATTAGAGCATAAGGAATTATTGTGGTATCTGCATCTTAATGCCACACAAAAGCCTAGTCATAATGATATGACTTCTTTATATAGTGTTTTAAGAATGAGGGTTGAAAAACTTGATTAATTTTTCTTGGGTATGTGAATTAACTACTAGTTAAGGTGGCTTTATAAGAGTTTAGTAATTATATAGGATTTAGAATAGTTACGTTGATGTTATATTAAACATTTTAACAGTGATTTTAGGATTTATTTATTATAGAAGGCTTATCTTTTTCATTTATTTATTGTTTGTATTCTCTCTGTTGTAGGGCAGCAGCGGTGTGCAGCATTTAGAATTGCCACCTCACAGCAAAAGGTTCTCCGATTTGATCTTCAGCTGGGGTGCCTTCTGTGCAGAGTCTGCATGTCCTCCCTGTGGTCGCTTGAGTTTCCTCTGGATACTCCGGTTTCCTCCCACATCCTAAAGACATGCTGTAGGTGGATTGGATATTCTAAATTGGCCCTAGGTGTGAGTGTGTGCATGTGTGTGCCTCCTGTGGAAGGTTGGTGCTGAGCTGGCAACTCAACACCGTAAAAACTCCATTGTCAATCATGAGTGGACAGGTGATCCGCTGTGGTGACCCCTAACTGTGAAATGCCAAAAGAAGAAGATTCTCTCTGTTGTAATAGTGAAGAAGTTTCTTTTAATGTCACAGAGCTTTTGATTGATTTTTATGATTGATGTTTCTCTATTTTATTTATGTATTTTTTTATGTATTTATTTATTGACATTTGTTGACCAGAAAAATCCACTGAGTCAGAGACCGATTTGCAGTGGAGGCCCTGGGGGAAAAGCCCCACATACAAGTACAAAAAAAGCTCTCCATATAAAATGTAAATACAAAGACAATTTGTGTATATAAAGAAGTCAAACTAAAAAGAATGACAAAAATCAATGTTTAGCAGATTGATGAAATATTAATTCTACAAAGGTAAAGGTAAAAATATATGGTGTACAATCAAATACAATGTCAGGACTGTAAGTCTGATTTACATATGGTTCCAAAGAGGTAGAAAATGAGAGGTAGAGTTACACAATAAGCATGTACATTGATACAAAGCCAAACTGTGTGTATTGAGAGTGACTTTGTTGTATAGGCTAAAAATGTACATGCTAAGGGAACACAAAGACTTAGAAATAAAGTGATGGAAATAGCAGTATAGAGTGGAGATATATACTATATTAGTTTGCACTTGCAACAAAATGGAAGTAATTGTGGAGTTTGGGATAGTGGATTTACATACAATTATGGTGTTTTTGGATTGTTTAAACAGGTACAGATATGATTGTTAAGGTAGTGAGATTTTAGTGTATCTTTGAAGGTTTTTATGCAGTCTAGTTGAGTGATGAAGGAAGGTAGATTGATCCAGAGCTTAATGATCTTGTAGGAATATAATGGTTATATGAACTGAATTTTTTGTATTTAAATAAGTTAGGGCAATGTGTTTTTTATCTCTGATGAAGTCTGCGTTTATGTTTATATGAAAGCACTCAGATGGATTTGAATAAGGAGTATTTACTGACAGTCAAGTAGTTGAAGTTTACTTTTTTACCCCATTTTTATAGAGAAGTGATTTACTATGAACTGTTACTGTGGAAGTTTATTTATGTGTGTAGAGAACAGCCTAAGTTTGACTGGTTAAGCCAAAATGGACTGGAGAGACGGAAGTCCTTTTATCTTTTGTTGAGAGTGGCCAAGGGAAATGCAAGCAACTGGACTTGTTTGTTTGGGGCAACTGCAAAACAGAAGCTAGTGTCATGGTTTGAAGTTTCAAGAGAAATGCTAAAATTAAGTGGTAACATGTTATAATAAACAACAACATGGGAATGCTGCTTATTTGTGCTGTTTTCCCTTCTGATGTTGAATAAATGATATGCTGACCTAAACTGGATGTTTTAGCACAGGTATCAAAAGTGGAATTAGCCAATAATCTGCTCAATTACTATGCTTAAAATCAGAGTTCCAAAAAAGCCACCAAGCAATAGCAGTATTTATGCAATGCTTTTACAATAGACAACTATTCAACTTCTTAATCTTATGCTCATATATTATTATGATTAACAAGCAATTTGCCAACATTTCTGGACTAGCTACCATGAAAGGAAAAAAAATGAATTGAGATTCTAAGCTCATGATGCTTGATAAGATGGAAAAGGATAGTCAGCTAAAGCAACCAGTCTTAACCAACCAATGTATTTAAGCAAATGATGACTACCATCAAAGACATTTCACATAAAATTCAGAAGTTTTGTATCCATTCAAAATATCAATATGATAAAATGAGAAGATGTTTTAAACTGAATCGGGTAAGTGAGGAAGAGTTATGAGCACAGGAAATATAACTTTAAATTATTTTTATACTAAAACCAATTGCTTCTTGAAGAAATAGATGGCCAGGAGAAAAAAAGCTATAATAAGCTGTCCAGGAATATGCAGCATTTCTGAGTATAAAGATAGTAGTAATACTATTGCCTTTCATTAAAATCATTCCTTATTTTCTGCATCATTCTTTCAGACAGGAAAGAAAGAAAACAAAGATGTCTTGTCCTTAGAGGAGCCCTTGCCATAAAAAAAAATAAATGAATAAGTTCTGTGATTGCAAATCATATGCCATATGCTGACAAAATGTTTTTTTCTCAGAAAAATAATGCTGTTCCTTGTATAACAAATAAATTCAGAGGGGAATTATTTTTCAAACAAAGATGTTGGGAGGGTGGCCTAATGGTTAAGGTGTTTCCCTTATAAGCACAAGGGATAACTGGCTAGGCTTAAAACAGCTTGCAAGGGCAGTTAGTTTAGTCCTAACCTATGTCACTGAAGAAAAAGAATACAAGTTTTTAATAAAATTTCTGAAGGGGTGGAAACAATTATTCCTCTTGTAAATCTACTAAATAAAACATATGTGGACTTTTCATCTGAAATCAAGAATATCAAGAAAGAAGCTACATCTGGTTTATAATAACAAGTCCTCGGGGCCAATGTAGAGCTATGGTCAAGAGGACTCTTTATGTTTGAGTCTCTATATGATCCAACACATCTGCTGATCGTTTATTGCCACTTGAAGATCATCTGACTGCTCCTGGTATGAAGAAATGCTGTGCCTGTCAAATTTATGGACAGTGGTTGCCCACTTTAAAGTGGAAGAGTACTAAATTGGGCATTTCACTCATGAGGAATAATGACCAGAGACAACATGTGCGGCCTGACACAATCACCTTATGGGGGTTAATAAATAAGACTGATAATCTAACAGACATGATGGCTAATTGTTATTTATTTACTTATTCCTTATTTCCATTTGTATACCAGGAAAGTCAGACTAGGCAAACAGAGGAGGCCCAGAGAGAAAAGCTTCATGAGAAATAAAAACAGTAACATTACCAGCATTACATACAAAGATGAACAAAGCAGATAAATTTGAACTAAACAGGTATATTTTGAAGCAACATACTCAGCATTGGGTGCAGGTAGAGTTAATTAGTATTACATCAGGTCAAATATAATTATGTAAATTTTATCATAAGAAAAGTACAAGACAGAAAAATATATATATAGCAGAGGGACTTTTGGAATAAATTAAACTGGGGAATAGCAAGGGCATAGCCATTAGTCTAGATGGAAAATTTATAATTATCTTTGAAGATATATACATTGTTGAGAAATCTGAACAGTGGGGGAACTGAGTTTCAGGAATCTGAGGTACAATTGGAGCGAAGAGCACCTTCGGCTTTGTTATAAGTTTTCTGAATTGACAGGAGCTGTTTGTCAGTAGAGAGAAGAGCTCTACTGGTGAACTGGAGTTGTAGTATATTGTTTATGGCAGGGCATGTTCAGGGTGAAAGACTAATCTGTGTGCAAACTGAAGTTCAGAGTAGGTGAGCAGGTGAGGTAGGTCAAGCCAATTTGGGTACATAAGGGCAATCCAGGGATATGTGGAGTATGGTTGTTGGAAGTAATTTGGCTATTTTAATATAACATTAATCTGGTTGAGTTGTCAAGGTGTACTGTAGGTTGAAGAAAATAGAAATGGCATACAGAAGTGTAGGCATCAGGTAGGTGGTCACAAATCCTATCTGTCTGTATTTCAGCCAGATATTGTTTGCCATTGTATAACTTCTGGTGTGTATTTTAGATTGCTTGTTGGATGTGGAGGGTGAATGTCATCTACTATAACCCATAGAAACTCAGTATTATATACTACCTCAATATTTGTGTTATTTGAAGTGGTGATTTGAAAGTTAGCTTTGCATTGGGTATGAGACCTGAGAGTGAAAAAGAAAGGTTTTGTCTGATTTTTCTAGCCAGTTCTCTGTGATGGAGAATGAAACCTGCATAAGCCATAGCAGAAAAATGGGATTTTAGGCAGACCAGGTAAGAGATGCATTAATAATATATTGGACTAGTCTGGTGTGTTTTAAGACAGTGTGAAAATTATTACTAAATATATTAAACAGTAGCAGTCCTAGTATAGAGTCTTGTAAAATGCCAAAAGAAACTGGTAAAATGGCAGCAATGCTAGATTGTCAATTAACAACTTGGGATCTGTTTAGCAGGCAGTAGAGGTACCAGGAGAGACTGGAGTAAGACAGACCAAAGGAAGCTAGCTGATGGCAGGAGCGGCCCTAGGTCAACTGGTGCCCTAGGCAAAAGGGTTCCACAGTGCCCCCCCAACACATTACCTGGTGCCCCCATCATGGTCTACCTACACCAAATAAATACTGCAAAAGTGCCCCTGCTAGACTGGCACCCTAGGCGGCCGCCTAGTTGGCCTATGCCTATGGCCGGCCATGGCTGATGGAGCAGTTTATAATGAGAAAGAGTGTCAAAGACTTTAGAGCATTCCAAGATAAGGGCAGATATGGTATCTGTGTTTGATCTAAAGTCAGACTGAGTAGAAAAGAAGAGGTTATTGGCAAAATATTGCTGAGTACTTGGGGAATGCATTTTTTTAAGATTTTTGAAAGGGAAAAGTGTGACTATAGATCTGTATTTGGAAAGGTCAGTTGTGTTTACCCCTTTGTGCAGAGGCAGCATGAATGATTTCTTCCACAGGGAAGGGACATAGGACTGTTGATTGAATCAGTTAATGAATACTGAAATGGGGCAGGCAATGGCATCTGCTGAGATTTTTCAGGTAATCAGCAGGTAGATTATCTGCAGCTTGGGTGGTAGGCTTCAGTATTACGGTGTGCTTTTTAATGAGAGAGATTGGAACATTGTTAAGGGAAAAGTGTCATGATCGTCACTGACTTGGAAGTTAAGATGGGGTGAATGGTTAGTATCAATGTTAAGTAGTGGTTTTATGGTGTCACTGAAGTCCGAGTTAAATAATAATGAGGTATGGGCTGTTCTATTCTACCTGGGGATAAACGTTTTTTGAAGGATCTTAAGAAAGTAACAGGACTTTTTGGTGATGGTTTTGTAAGTAAAAATTAATGATTTATTTTATCATTTTTAACTTTTATTTTTGTTTGATTGCAAAGGTATCTGATGTTTTGTAGATTTTCCTTGTTAACTTCTTATGTTTTCCATGCCTTTACCCTATCCTGCATTAAGATTTTGGTTGTTGCAGATAGCAAGGTGGCAATGTTTTGTTTGATCCTCTTTCTGCGTTGCATCAGTAGCAGTTTGTTAAGAACACTGAGGAAGGTAAGTATTAAATAGGTGGGTTGCATCATCTAGGGGAATGGTTTTAAGGGTACTCTAATTTATAAAAGTAATAATTAAGAAAGTTTCTTTTTTAAAGTTTGTTAGCTTTCGTACTTCTTTTTAATGGTATTTCTTGAGTTAAGGAGTTGTGTGTCTTAAGAAAAAATTTGGTAGATGATCAGTAAATGTACCTGGCAAGGTGGCTGAAGATGAAACACAACCTGACAAACAGAAGAATATTCTCCATCAAGAAGTGATCAATGTTTCTAGAGCCAATAATCTGTCTTCAAGCAACTCAGGTCTAAGAATGTGCTTTGGGAGGTCTACATTATATGAAGATTGAGAATTTGAGAGTCATATTGGAGGAACTAGAGAACAAAATGCAACAAAATAACCTCAGTCTAAGGGTACTATTCATGATGCTGGAAGGAAGAGATGTCTTCCTTCAACAGCACTTAACAGAATCACTGAATCTTAACAAACTGGCAAATCCAGTTATGATAGAGACCTGGATACTCAAAATAGCAAAATTAGTTAGATCATTGCCTTGTCAGATCATCTTTATTTATTTGAAGTATTTATTGACATATAATTTCCAGGAAAGTCTGAATGAATAGGTGCCCATTTTCAGTGGAAGCCCGTTAGGAAAAGCTTTAAAATATTCAAAAACATTTTAAGAAAAATAATTTTACAAGCTTCAAAAAGAATACAAAACATCTACAATTTAAATAATGATACCAACTTAGGCATAATGTGACAACAATGGTTAAACACTGATACAAGTTATATGATGATAATTTAACTAGTTAGAGAAATTAAGTGTAAGTATAATACAAACAGGAATTAAATTGTGAAGTGAGAGAAAATAAAACAGGGGTGTGGCATATTTAGATAGAAAGGAAAGAGAAACTGATTAAAGTTAAGAAGTGAGTAAAGGAGGAAGAATGAGACGTAAGATATGAACAGGCACTTGTTCATATTTAGGAATATAGTTTATCCTGGGGCGGATAAAGAATAAAGTCAGATTTTGTCTAGGAAGTCTTTCAAAATGGTTTTAAAGGACTGTAGGGAGGGTTACATCTACTTCATTTGTGGACAGGGAGGATGCGGCGAATGAGGTAATGAAGACCCTTATTCCTTCTTGGACCCACTGTAAGGTTAATTAAAGATTTTCAGCAGAAATCATATAAAACCATAGAGCATTTTCCACAGTATATACCCTATGCTGAAAATCTGGCCTATTTTATATTTTAAGTACCCACCTGTGCTCACTATTAAGTACGCATGAATGCCAGACAACACTAACTTCCTAGAAAATGCCATGCTGTTCTATAACAAGCACAGTCAATATATGACAGTTGCAGGCATTGAGAAATCTGGTACCTAAGAAGGAGGTAACCTCAGAATATAGCATTGCAAGCATTTTGGTTGTAGTAGGTTCACTGCCACACTAATATTGAGTAACCATCTTCATCAAAACATTCTTACTATGGCTGAGAAATTACAATTACCTGGAGTGGATCACAGATTAAGGAAAATCAGAACCTGCCAACTGTTCCTAGAGGCGATACTACTGAGAAACCCGATGAGCCTCTCTTTACTGGGATGGAGTCAGAGGGAATGGAGATCAAGTGATCTGAGGTCAAGTTAGAGGAGGGGACAGCAGACATCACTAGCAATCTCCAAGTATAAAACAAAATGCAAGCCAAAAGCAGTTAAAAAACCTATGATGCTGGCAAATACAAAGGTAGCACAACTTAGCAATGGAACGTGAGCACGACAGCTCAGAGACCAGATGAGAATTTTAGGAAAATATGAGGCAGAGTGAGCCCCATATATATAAAAAAAACTAAGAAGTAAATCAAAGAACAGTTCCAACAAACTTTACTTTGCTAGATGTCTATGGTAACCAATTATTCTGATTAATGTGGTAGAGCTCCATGTTACTGATCTTCAGAGAGAAAAACAAGTGGTGATAGAAATCATTTTTGCTCCCACTTCATTGCTTTTCAGAGTTGCAATCTAAGTCAACAGGGCTAGAATTTGGGTCCATAAAATCTCTTTTACTGAGTTCATCTCAGATGAATCACAATAATGTGATGGCTATTCTTCCAAAATGTGTTCCCACTATTTGAACAAATGGAGACTTTATTCTGCTTCTGTCCCCTCATCAAGAATACCATGTGCAATCCAATAGTTATTATTAACCCACCCTGCAGCATAATTGGCATGCTGCATCACTAAGATGAATGATTTAATAGTGAACAACTTACCAAGGGTACGATGCATTATTCCATACAAAGGTACTACGTTAATTTCTCTAACAGTGCCATACCCATTGGAGAACAGCAAGTATGCATATCCTCTCATCCAAAATTACTATATCATTCACATCTTACTGTAGTAGGTTAGCCTTTCAATTGCAGACCCCAAAGCAATACACCATTTGAATGCATACATGGGGAGCTCATGATAACTGCCCTCATTTCATCCTTGACAGGACAATGCTCTGGACAGGTCATACAATATATTGCATCACTCCATTACCTACTCTATTGTACTCTGCACAGTTCAGTAGTCATTATAATTAGCTGACCCCGTTACCCATCAGACTCTTGGCTTCATATCACTATTCTCTTATGCTATTTGCCTGAATTACTTATTTACGCATGACAGAAGTTGCAAGAAAGACTTAATTCTGAAAAACAAAGCAAAAAAAAAAAAAAAACAAACAAACAAAAAAAGCAGTATTAATTTGTAGTTTATTAGCACATTACCTGCATATTATAAGGGCCTTAGATGCTATAATAGCCATCTACATCTGCTCAGTCGAGTATCTGTTTCAAAGGAAATTAGCAAGTGGCAGTCCTCATACTAGAATGCCTCTTCCAGAAGAATACTTGTCACCTGAGGTTAACAGTCAGTGCAGGACATGCGAACCTCTCCGTCTTTGCTGTACTCAGTTATTACTTTGGTCTAGAGTTAGTCCGATGTTAAGTTAAGGCTCTGTATTGAAGTTTTGGCACTCAAAATGCTAAGTGTTGACACTCTGAAGAAAAATAAACTTTTAAAACACAGGAAAAGAGTGAATCTTGAACATGACTTTTCTCCTTTGAACTTAATTTTTTGCAGGTACAAGCACTCCTGCACCTCATCAATGTACCATACTTTCATATATACTAACTCTGAAGTTGTCAAAACTCAGAGGAAAGGAAATATTCTGAGAAATAGCCATGTCAGACTTAATATACATACGTCCATCGTTTTCAACGATTCTGTCTCAGTGTTCCAGGACTCACTCTAGCTGGTTCAGATATTTCAAATTGGTACCATTAAACAGGCCACCTGCTTTCTGCAGTCTACAGGTTTGACAAATGAACCATCTCTCTAATCCTTTTACTGTTGAGTTCTCAAATACTGCAGGACATAAATCTATCTATCTTAAAGGAATGCTGGCAAAAGGAAAGGATAATCATGCTTCTTACATCCAAAGTGTAGACGCATTTATTTATAAGCATTTTCTGTGTGTTAACATTTATCGCTTCTGTATGTATATCAACAATATTTCTCAAACATAGTTATGAGTCTCACTTTAAAACATAAAACATGACATTTTGCACATTGCACTCCCAAATAAATACACACTCAGATCCCCTAAACTGAAATTTATCACATAAATAAGAATTAAAAAATTGTAAATAACTGAAGAAATAAAACAAAATCACAATCACAGTCAGCCAGTTGGAAAACAGCAACACTGGCAAAAAGGACACAACTGAAAACAAAAAACATTACATGAACTAATGGGTATAACTAAACTATAACACTTACAATCTAGAAATTGGCAATTTCTTCTACTTCTTTGCCTTTGCACTCCAGTGTAGGATAGACTGTTTTGCAAATCTAAGTATGTCCTCAACCAGGTCCTTGCTTCTTCTAGAGTACCCACAGTTAAACTACTGATACCCCTGGAATATATCTTCATGTAGGGTTCCTGGTACTCCTCAGCTATATTTCCTCTATGTTCCCTAAGAGTATGAACTCTTGTCAGAGTTATGTCATGCATATGTCACACAATAACACAACTAAAAGGCACCTTTAAATATAAAACAGATTTTTCTGCTAACTTATGTAGATAGCTGACAGATTTCTTCTTAAAATGAACTGGGTTGCAATCTTACATCTATTTCTTTAAGCTTAACCACATGCTTACTCTTATGTAATATAAATATTTTATGCTGTCATTTTGTTTCTTAGGATTTGCTGCATTTCAATATTTGCTTTGTTTAATAAATCCCTAGGTTATGCTCCTTGCTAGTTAGGCTCAATTACTTCATTCTTTTCAGTGAGAAGGTGCATTTTCTGCAGTCTTAACAAATGTCTAGACTGGTAATGAATGCTATGTTGAAAGATTTTGTGTGTTGACAGTATTTCACTGTACACTGGCATTAAACCTGCTAAGGCACATGGTATTTTCGCTTTCATAAAATCTCATGTTCCTTCACTCAAAGATTACATTATTGTAGTCTTGCTTGTTTATATATGTCATGCTGAAATTACATCAGAAGCATGCACTTTGGCTTTTTGTGGTCTTTTATAAGTATTCCTCGAAGGGAAAGGAGTTGGGTAAGTGACAGCCATTTTTTCAAAATATGAGAAGAGTTTATTTTCATGACCTCTGCAGCATTTCTGACTTGGTGTAAGTACAGTTTTTACCTACATGACTTATTGTTGTATTGTGGCTAACGTAGTATTTTCCAATTTTCCACTAGTGGAGACTGTCAAGACAGCATGTCTACTATCAGAGCACTGATTAACATAATCTGAAAATTCATAGCTTTTTTACATGACTGCTTGCAAGGATTTGGTTGCACAATATGACACTTGAAACTAGGACTCCTGCAGTTAAAGCAAATACCTTATTCCATGATGTTAAGCTAGCTAGCAATTCACGGCTTTACCACAAGGACAAAGTGTGGGAGTCCAACCATGCATATTTCTAACTAACTCTCCTTTCCACCTACGTGGTATACCATACTGATCTTAGTAGCACATTAGTACACATTCAAAATACTCCTTTGACATCTAGGAAAAACTTTACTGGTCATAACTTCCCTGTAGCTTTGGAAAATGTGCTACCACAGCCATACTTGCCCCTGCCACAGAGTGATGCTGGCACGTTCTCGTTCTTCAGAGAGTTTAAAATTCCTAAACCCCTCGATATCATATTATGGCAATGAACCTAACTTTAACATTACTCCTAAGGAGTAAAACATTTTTATACCCCCCACCCTCAAACATGATAGTGGTGCACAGAGCAATATGACAGCACAGCTTTTGTTTGGCATAATTCACCTAAGTTACTACACATTACTAGGTCACCTTTCCCTGCAGTGTTAAGCTAGGAGTGCCCTCCCTTCCCAATTACAAGAGTGTGTGTGGCACACTGAAAAGGCAAGAAAGTGGTAAAGTCTATACATTTCCTTGTGCTACTGACAAAACCATTATCATATGATACTTTTTTGTTAAACATTAATGTCATTATTTGTTCTGACTCATTTATAAAGCATTGTTTATTTATTTTATTTTTATTTTACATTTCAAAAAGTCTGACTTGGTGGAGATCCATTTTCAGTGGAGGCCTGGGAAGAAAAACTCTACATATAGCAAAATGTTCAGCACATTTACATACAGTGCTTAATAGTACAAAAAACACATACAGTAACATAACAATTTACAGATAAAGATATAAAGCTCAGCAGAGAAATAAAGAATATTATACAATAAAACATTCCATAGGCAAAGATTTTGTAAGTAGTAGTTATACATACCTGGTGAATGGTTTGAGTTAATACAGATAATGCAATCTAAACAATGTTTAGATTAGTTTTTTTAAAAGCAGAGCAGAGTAAAAGTGGAATTATTTAGCTTGGGCTGTTACATGAGCATAAGAATGAGTTGGCTAAGTGAGATTTGAGTACTTTTTTAAAAAAAGTTGTGGGTAAGGGTGGTTTTAATGGCAGGAGGAAGTGTGTTACAAGCTTTTGCAATGTGTGAGGAATACAGAGAATCACCAGCAGAGTTTGTAGATTTGGTAACCTGCAGGAGTGATTCATTAGATGGATGGAGAGGTCGATTACTGGAATAGGGCTGAATAACATTAGAGAGGGTAGGTGTTTTATTATACTAGTATAGTAGTTTATGAGCCATGGTTAACTGTATGCTAATAGTTGTGGAAGTTCTTGTCAGGAAAACATTTTTAAGGCATGGCAGTGGTGAGTCCCTGTGATGAGTTGCTGTTTTGTTATGGCATGTTTCTAATTTGCCCAAGTCAACTATTTTAAGATTAGAATTAGAAGATTCATTAGAATGAGAAAGGCGTAAAGTAGTGTTGATAGTAGGTGGGTTCTAGCTATAGCTACTCTTGTGGAAGCTGTAAGAAACCTTTTGTTTCTGTAGAGAGTTCCCACTTTTTTGTGTTTTCTTAATTATTTGTGCTATGTGAAGGTCGAAACTCAGTTTATTACCTATTGAGATGCCACGTAACTTAGTTTGTGAGTCAGGTGTGATTTTTGTATTGTTACTGGCAGTAATATGGAAATGGGGTGGAGGATTAGGGGATCTGGTGGGGTGAAATATCATGAGTTTGGTTTTATTGGGGTTTAATATTAGCTGTGCATTAGCTATCCATGACTCAGTTTCTGTGAAGGACTTTTGTGTTGTGTCTTGGAGCTGTTGTATGGTTGTTGCTGCACATATAAGTGTAGTATCATCTGCATATTGGATTATATATAGATCCTTGGGAGGTGGCAGTGTTGAGGTCATTGGTAAATAAACTGAAAAGAAGAGGTCCAAGTATGTATTCCTGTGGGACACTTAATCTAACTGGGAGTTGGGGGGATAGGTCTTGTAGCCATTTAACTGCTTGTTGACATCCTAATAGGTAACTTTGAAACTAGGTAAAAGCAGGGGGACTGAGATTTAGGTTAGAGAGAACATTTAAAAGTTTATGATGTGAAACTGTATCAAAGGCTTTAGACATGTCTAGAAAGACCAATGATACAATATTCCTTTCTTTTCTTAATTGGTTTATGATGTTGGGGTAACTGAAAAGGGCAATTGTGGTGCTATGGCAGGGCCTAAAACCATGTTGTGTGTTAGTGAGAAGATTATTAGTAGTGAGATACAGTAAAAGTTGAGAACGGATGCATCATTCTAGAAGTTTAGAAAGTGGGGGTATGGAAACTGGTCTATATTGGTGAGTTCAGTTGAATTGCCACCTTTATAGGTTCATAGGTTCATAGGTTGGTATTAGGCTATTGGCCCTAGGGCCACCTAGCCATAACAATTCCCTGGCTATTTCTTCCCAGAATATTTATTTGGTCCCCTGTCTAGCAGGGTGACTGACATGATCCCCATAGTTAATTTCCTATCTCACATCCAATCATCAAGGTTCTTTTTGAAAAGGGCCAAAGAGGTGCTCAGCTTGACATGTATGGGCAGTCTATTCCAGAGTATGGGGAGTCTCTGGGTCAGGAACCTATCCCTCCAGCATGTTTTATTCATTGTGATGACAAGGTTTAGATCCCTGGAGCATGTGGCTGTGAGGGATTGGGATTTCTTTAAGTCTAGCATGTCCAATAGCTCTATGTTTGAATTGGCCTTGTATGTTAAGCAGATATAGCATTTGAGTAGGCGATATGAGACAGAGTATAGCTGGAGTTTTTTTAAATGGTCAGCATAGGGCATCTGCTTTAGGCCTATGTAAAGGTAATATGTGTGCAATTTTCCAAACAGATGAAACATACTGTTTTGATATGGCGCAATTAATAAGTATTGACACTGGATAGGAAATGGCTTTGGCCATTCATTTTACAAATTGGGATGGTAAGTTGTCAGCTGCTAATATGGTTGGTTTGAGTTTAATTAGTAGTAGTGAACCTATTCAGGTTGTTTCTAAATTTATTTTATTTGAGAACATTATACAAACAACAATAAGCATATAAAACAAACAGCTTGGAGTTAGTTAAAGATGTTTATAAATATTATTTAAATGCCATTCATTTATATTGCATCATTAATTTCAAAAACGTTTCCTGTTTGTCTCAAACATTTTATGTCAAGCAACAGTACAAGAGATTCTAATACATAAAGGGTTTTATTTATAAATACTTTATACAACAAACCTGTATTTCTTTCACATAATTACGAATGACAAAGAAACTGAACTTTTTTTTTAAACAAGAAACATCTTTATTAAATTATCATGTATGACATAAGCCATATTACATTTATATAAATGACAATAAACCATAGTGACACAACTTCAGTTGCAAACATTATACATTCCAAACAATGCTGTAGCTGCAAACATTAAACATCACTTTTAACATATCCAGTCATTCTTAGTCAACCATTACATAGCTCATTCAAATCCTGCCTTCTTTTAAACCTCATTTCTTCTCTGCATGTAATGATCCCACAGTTTCCATTTTTCCTATGTAATTTGCTCCTACCCTTTTCTAAAGATCCCATCCCAGTTGTTTTAACTCTGTTACTGTCTTCACTACTTCTAGTAAAGTTGGTTTAGACCCTGATTTCCATTTTCAAGTAATTGCTTTTTTGGCAGCCATCATAATTAAACTCAGCAAGGCATTACTATGTGTAGGTAATTCAGGGTTTGTATCATAGCTAGCTCAAAAAATCATTTCCCTAGTCACTCCAACTCGATCACCCATCATCTCTGACACAGAAGACTGCAGGGAATCTTTAATGTCTACAAAAAGAAACTGAACTTTGACAGAAATTGTAACATTCATGAAAAAATATGTTTTGCAAATATTTAAACAAGATAACTGTTAAATCTTACTTCAGTATGCACTCATAGCACCAGATTCACTATCCTTCCTTGCAGGACTAGCTTAGTCCTGCACGGAAGTGGCCGTTTAGGAGCAGGACGGCAGCATGCCATGCATATTAATGAAGGCATGCTACCTGAGCTCCTGAACAAACACTGAGCATGTACGAGTGCAGGGGATGTATCTGAGAGCAGAGCTCTCAGAATATACATGCCACTGCAATGAAAAACAGCAGTATATGAATAAGAATGAGCGAGACTGCTCATAGGTGTTTGCATACCCCCAGCAACATCCCCCCAAGTTTACAAGACATTAAATATAAAGAAGTGTTTTTTTTTTTGTAAAACAGATTAAATCTAACCGTAGAAGCAATGGTTTGCCCATCACTTAGCTACGGTTAATGCAGCTTAAATGGCACAAGAGGATAAAAAGCAAGATATATGCTAATGATGCAATACAGTAAAAGTGTAGTGGGCAGAGCATTGGCCTTACGAGCAGTCAGGCCTGGTTTGAGTCCCACTCCAGTACAATCCATTTTCCATGTCAAATCACTTTATAATCAATTGATTCTGTTGCATAACCTATGACATAACATATATTTGTGAACTGGAGTACTGCATTAAATGCAGATGTGAGGTGTCATTCTCATAATGTTGTAAAATCCACAAATAATCACGTGTCCCATACAGTATATGTACACAGGAATCAGGGATACAAATGGAAGGTAAAAGTGTAATGAATGATAAATCCATACAGTTTCCAAATCCACCACCTTCCCAAGAACCATTAGACATTATTGTCTAAATTAGTGCGGTGGTAAGTGGGCGTATGAAGTAGTAAGCAAGAGTAAGCATATTTAAGCAGTAGTAAGTGAGTTTAAGCCCATTTGCATGGGGGTAGGCAATGTACACACAGGTTAAGCAATATTGAAGCTAACACTCTGTAAGCATATTTAACCGGAGGTTAGCATTATTTACTTTCGCACAAACCTGCGCAAACCTGCTTACAATTGCTTAAAAGTGCCTTAATCAATCTGTATGCATAAGTTGCTATTCTGGCCAGAAACAAAATAAACAGCCTTTGCAGGTCTTGAACCCAGGCCCCTGTACACTACAATCACAGTAGTTAACCACTAAGCCATCACAGCAATACATAAGACTGCAGTATCACCAAACAGATCCTCAATATAGGAAATACAAACTGAACATGTGAAATGAATCTATATACAGTTTTATATTGTATAACCTACTACAGGACATAAATATGTGAACTGGAGTACTGCATTAAGCCCAGATGTGAGGTGTCATTGTTATAAAGTGTTAAAATCCCCTAATAAGCACAAGGACCCCATACACTGTATGTACACATGAATCATGGATACCAAACACATATATAATATGTGATGAATAATAAATCAATGTCACAATGCAAATATAATGCAAATTAAATATTAAGTAATGCTAAGCATTGCACAGCCCAGCTTAGTAGGTGTACACAATGTGTAAGCCAGATAACTCAGTCTGCCCATTGGTATACACCTTTAAGCAATGCCAACCTTAGCTAAGCAGGTTTGCCCATAGCTTAGCATTTTCAAAACCATCCAATCATGGCAAAGTGTGGGGAACTGGCCATATTTAAACCCAACAGGTGGGAATACATCTCATGTCTGGTTGTAGCTTTCCCTTGTAGGCACTATGTCTGGAATGGGAGAGGGTATGCACTTTCAGGTGCAGCACTGGAGCATCCAAGAGTCCAGAGTCATGGCAGGACTCCTTGTGAAAGACCATGACCCAAGACTGCTGCAGGGACAGTATCAGGGTTCCCAATACAAAGCGGAAGCCTGGGACTATCTCGCCCGTGACCTCACCAGTGCCACAAGCATACCCCGAACAGGTGAGCAGGTCAGGCATCACTATGCCAACCTGAAGTGGAGAAAGGGGGATCGCTTGGATCAGTGGATCCAAGAGGCTAGGAGGACAGGGGATGTCCAAGCCATGTGTAAGTATCAGTCGACTACCTGTTTAATAATTGCCGCAGCATTTCATGTCATATAACTGACTGTCGGACCTGTACATATCTGGAAAATGTCAAATAAAACAAACCTGTCATTGTACAAGTCACTAAAGGTTTAAGAGGGCAATAGTCAAAATATGTCCCGGTTCACCTGCATGTGGTGAAGACATGCCCAGAGTGTGTGCAAAAAGAGATGGACAGGTATGTGCATAACATCAACCTGGAATCTGGGAGCATGTGTAGAAACAGTTTGGTAGTGTTAACAAACAATAGCTCCACAGGTATACAAGGTATGAGGTGTATACTGCAGGTAAAACTAGTTCATATATATAGTTCTCAACAGCCCTACCACTGTCCAAACTAAAGCGATAGGGTAGTGTACTAATACCTGTAAGGTACAGATCGCAGCACTGACTAGGAAAGTAATGTGAACTACAGGAATATACTAGTTGTTAATTGACATCTTTCTCTCCCCATCACCATATTTGCAACAATAAACTAAATACACAACTCAATTGGCATGTGCTGAATTAACTCTACTTTTGGGACATATGTCCTATTGTTTGATAATTATTTAAATATGTTTCTATGCATGTGCTATGTTGAAATACTCCAGCAGTGCTAGCATGCTTCCTTCAATGTACCTGCATGCTGTTGTAATGACATCTGTGATCCCATATATGTATGTGTTCTGTTTGCTATGAAGCTGGTGTTTGGATTAATGGGAATCTCTGTGCATGTTGTTATACCTAATCCAGGAATGTGTTGACTATTACTAACCCAGATATGTTGATAAAATTTAAACACCGTAGCACACTTCGGAAGGCCGGTCCTGATGGATCAATCTGTCCCACCTCAGCTGGCCATGGCATCGGGCACCAGCACGTCTAGGGCCCAACCTGAGACCTTCTCGTCCATAGGTCCTGCAATACCTTTGGATGGAACTGCCCCCTGGGAGTGGGCACAGACAGGAACCTGTCACCCATCTCCAGGTCCGGGTCATGGTGCATAGTGAGCTCTGCAGGGAGGTCGGACATCTGCTACACCAGCTTGAGGGCCATATGTCGCAACTAGAGGGTCAGCCTGGCCCTTCTACTCAGCCCCCAGCACAGCCACCTTCTGGGCTGTGAAGGTGCAGTGGTGACTGCTCATGGGTGGGGACCTCAGTCCCACTGTTTCCACTAGGGGGCTCATGGGCTTCCGATTTCCCAACACCCCTCCCCATCTAGGTGTTTACCCCCGCATGTGTCATATACCACCCATGTATGCATCTTGTTTGTCTTGTCTGTTAACCTACACAGCCTACCTCCCCAAATATACCTATTATCCCTCCCCAACATCTCACTCTCAACTGAAAAAAGGGCAATCTATCCCCCCCCAAAAAATCTTGCCCCATACAAAGCTGTTCATTTTGCACACATGTCCACTGGACACACGTAATCTGGTCTAATTGGCTAAACAACAAATTATTGTTGTCTTTACCCCTCTCTCATGGGTATGAGTGTCCAAATCTATCTCCAAATTCAGTGTATATGCACAGTTGTTGCTGTAGAAGAAATGGTCAGCTATGGACTTTTCCTACACCCTTCCTACACATCCCTAGCTATTTTCCTTACTGCCTTTCCCTCTTTGTGCCCCTTTTTCACCACTTTCCTATCAATCCTTTTCATTCCTTTTAAAGAAATGAATGTGGTTGTAAGCAGGAGTAAGCACTTTTAAGCAGCAGTAAGCAGGTTTAACCCTGTTTGCGTGGGGGTAAGCATTGCCTGCACAGGTTAAGCAATTTAGAAGCTGAGTATAAGAAACTGTAACTGGAAGCTAGCAGTGCTTACCTTTGTGCAAACCTGCGCAAACCTGAGAAAACCCACTTACAACTGCTTAAAAGTGCCTGAATCACTCAGTATCCAATGGCCCTTGTTTTGCCCAGCAACAAAATAAACAGCCTCTGCAAGGCTCAAAACCAGGATATTGTAGACCATAGCCAAAAGGGATTTACCACTAAGCCATGTCAGATATACATAACCCTGATGTTTTCACAAACATATCATTCAGCACAGTCATTCAAAAGTACACAAAATGTATTTAAACATGTAGATGTATATATTTATTTTTGTATTTATTTATTTTACATGTGTTAACCATGTTTGACTGAGCTTTTGGCTGATTTTCAGCAGAGACCTGGGCAGAGAAGCTCCTCAGTGAACAAAATGTAACAAAGTCCCATTACAGTCAGCAAACAAATTACTATCAGGTTACAATAGCACATGTGTGTGTGTGTGTGTGTGTGTGTGTGTGTGTGTGTGTGTGTGTGTGTGTGTGTGTGTGTGTGTGTGTGTGTGTATATATTTCTATCTAAATAGCTATATAAATATCTATATCTGTATATATCTATATATATATATATATATATATATATATATATATATATATATATATATAATATATATATCTACATATATATATATATATATATATATATATATATATATATATATATATATATATATATATATATATATATAATCAATGTATATATATATATATATATATATATATATATATATATATATATTTACATATGTGTGAATATACAGATATATAGCTATAGATATAAAAGAGAACATAACAAATACATTTATGACCACAGGCACTGTTAATGCGAGTGAGGGGGCCAAAGCTACATTCTAACATGTTAATATGATGAAGACTTACTAAGATAGGGAGGCCCTGATGCTGAGAATTTGCAGTGGATGGCAGGTGGATGCTTCAAACCATGGGGTGGGGGTTGTACTCAGCCAGGTTTCCTCAGAGGGAGAAGAGCACCCACTTGTATATCTCAGCTGTAGATTCCAACTCAGGGAGGAATATTATGCAGCTGTAAAAAGAATGTCTAGCCATAGTATGGACACTGCAGAAACTTCAGCCCTATCTGTATGGAAGGAAATTCACTGTGGTTATAAATCACAATCCCTTAACATGGCTACATCATGCCAGCCAGCAAAATGCCAACTTATTAAGGTGGAGCCTAGGGTTGAAGGCACATGACATGACATATGCACTCTCAAGACAGAGTATAGGTTAATGTGTTCCCAGATAGGTCCATTTCTCTCAAGCAATGTTTTTTCAGGCTCACATGAAAACCTACCTTGAGTCTTCAAAGGTGGGATAAATGTGATGATATGAGGTAGTGCCATCTTGTCCTGTTTCATGTAATTAGTGTTGTCATCACAAAAGCAGTTTTATTACTTTAATTTAACAACTTCTCTAATTGGTTCATGAAAAGTTTGCTGTTGTTTTATGCAGTGTGCCATGCCTGTAATGGAGCTGTGCATTAAGTCTTTCAATTGGAAAAGTAGTTTGAGAGTGTTAACTATTTTTGCTGTTGTGAAAGGAGATGATAGTCTACTAACTGGCGATATGTGGTTGACAAGGCAGTGAGATGACTGTAATTTTTTGTATCAGGGAGTTGCATTCCATTCATGACTGAATGTAAAGTCATAATATGTTTTATATGTTGTCACAACTGACTGTGTAGGATGTAAATGTTTGATGATGTGTGTGTATGTGTGTGTGTGTGTGTGTGTGTGTGTGTGTGTGTGTGTGTGTGTGTCTGTGTGTGTGTGTGTGTGTGTGCACACATATGTATATGCATTTCTTGTACAATCAAAATCTCAATTACCTTAAGAAGAATTCAATAAGATATATATAAAATGTTAATTTCACAAACCGATTAAGAATCCTCTCTGGCTTTATGATATAGAGAGGTAATGTCTTCACTATATCCAGATGGCTGTTTTTCAGTTACCAACTAAGGCTTTGAAAAGCCATGCAGGTGAAAGTGTGAATGAGTTCCTCTTGCTTGCTTGCCAATCTGTTATTCCATCATAGAGGAAGCTGGTGGCCCCAGTGGGCCCCAGTTCTCTTGTGCAGGCAGTGGCATGCAATACCCTAATTGCTGCAGGTGCAGCTGTGTGTGAAAGCATGCATTCCTCAAGGGAAATACAGAGAATATTCTCATGGTGATGCAGGCACTCTTATCAGCCAATAAACCAGGAAACATCATTTGTAACTGCTTCTGTGGTGGTGATGCACTTGCTGCTGTCATTCAATAATGAGAATGAACTGGCAGCAACATCAGCTCAATGTTTAAAAGTCCAGAGGTACAAAGTTTTATTATTTCAGAACTTGATATCTGTCTGTTAACTTAAGGCATTAAGGACTGTTGTAGCCAATGCTGACTATCACATTCATATAGCAAATGGAAAGTGTACCGTTTACTTTAATATGAAGATTGTTTGGGGGTATTTTTTCAAACGTAATTCTTGTACTTATTGATATTAGCCCCCCCCCCCCAGCCAAATAGGTCTGCCCTGCAGTACAATACCAACTGTTGCAAGTCCCAATAACCAGGACCTGACACAACATGGTCACAAGATGTTAACAGTAATCCATCCCACCTATATGATTTCAGGCTGGTATCAAAAACATATCATGCAGTACAGTCTGGCTACAATAGGGAATGTAAAATTTGGAATCAATAAACATTCCTAAGATACATATACACACCCACATATATGCAGATTCACATACACACACACACACACACACACACATATATATATATATATATATATATATATATATATATATATATATATATATATATATATATATATATATATATATATATATATATATATATATATATATATATAAATATGGAACTACACATACACACACACAGAGATATGTTTAAGAACATACATATTTAGAGGGTGTACACCATATGGAACAGTCAGTATCCCTACAGTTGCCACCTTACCAAGTGGACACTGTGTAAGTCACCCATACAAAAGACAATTGTTGCCTGAAACATATATCCACAGAGAGGTCAAAGGATATAATATCACACACAGGTTGCATACACGAAAAATCTTTATTTGTGTACTATTACATTTGTATATGCCATGTTATATAGCTGTTTAGACTTTGAAATACATATAAACAGACTAATGCAACTCTCAAACAGATCAATTAATACAGTATTCTGGAAAGCATACCATATGTTGCTGTCCAGGCCAAGGCCTTCCACTAGTACAACAGTAAAGGCAGACTGGGCCACAGGATAACAATCAGTCGACAGTAGGTAATGCAGATGTATAGTCCAGCAGCCTCTATCTACACTTTGTATGAAATCCCTAGGGGGAAAATACTTCATTTGACACAATGGGATGTATCTGTTGCATAGCAAGGCATAACTGAAACCATCACT
>NC_056744.1:276818637-276823637 GCF_019279795.1 Protopterus annectens
ACATAATGGTTGGACACATGGCCTACAGTAGGGTCATGTGTGAAACATCACCATTATACAGTGCTACAACAATGCATATACCAGTATTACAATGGCAACAGCTACAGATCTACACTATGGCATAACATACTACTGTGGTCCACATTATTAGCTGGGACAAGGCTGCTACATGTGGTTTCAGTGTTTGGGACACTGCAAACTGACACACATGTAGGCCATACTTGTCAAATATCTGCAAAAAGGCTGAAGGTGTGGAGGGTGTGCCATCCTGACACACCAGTGCACTGCAGCAGGGATTTTAAAGATGCTAAGAATGGCTGTATCTGAACACAGTCAGGTTCAGGAACTGTGGCAGACATAATCCTAACTCCACTATAATAGTGATGGCAGTGTGTGAACCCCAAAGGATGTACACTTGAGTAGGCCTTGCAGTCATGCAGAGTTGGGGGACATGTGCAGGGCAGACTGAACATATACTGGCAAATGCAGATGGCCCATGCTAGTATACCCCTGCCAGGAAAAGTGATGCTGTAGTACATATAACAAGAGGTCTAACAAACCTTGATGATAAGGGCGTGCACACATATGCACCCACGGAGTGTATGCATTGCAGTCAGCATCTGCATACACACTTCTTAGACACTGCATGTGAATGTACAGAACATATGTCACATATCAGGCTCATGTACTGTTAATATATGCAGTGATGTGGTCCCATAGCAGATCAAGGAGGAGTGTGTAATATCAATAAGGGTATGTATACTCCTAGGCACAGTAAGGTCTGATGGTTGTCAGTATAATAGTATCGTATTGGTCATACATGCACCGCTGATGTTGAGATCTGTAAACCAGACATCAGGCATTCACAAATGACATCTGTCCACATATCATCCCAGGTATGTGTCACTCAAACACATAGGGGCTGTGAGTATTAGAGCAGACATAACTGACACAGTAATACACATTCAGCAATGGTTTGTATACCTGTGAGGTTTGGTGCACAGTACATGGCAGGGTGCAGAACAGCTGCACAGCAATACTGTGTACATGGGTGCAGTGTTTTTCAGGGGAAGGGGCATCACCTACTAACACAGCCCATGCATCACACACATGTATATTGTTGCTAGCATGGATTGACTATTGCTGCACTGCATGCAGTTGAGTACCATATGTTATGCATGTTGACAGGTGGGTAATGGGAGGAGTGTGTGTACTATCTTTGTGCAACCTCAACTGTAGTTGTGTGTGTGTGTGTGTGTGTGTGTGTGTGTGTGTGTGTGTGTGTGTGTGTGTGTGTGTGTGTGTGTGGGGGGGGTTATTTTGTCTGTAAGTGCAATTTGGTGGAGTGGGGGTGGTTGATGCATGTAGGATGTGTGTGTGCATGTGTGTGTGCTTGTGTGGGTGTCCATGTATGTACATATGTGATTGTGGGGTTGTTCATACGGCAGTACTTCCCTTTGGGATTGTGCAGTACATGGACATGGACTGACACATGAGACACAAGGAATACTTGTCTGATGTGTGATCCCAGGACAGCTGATAGTATAATAAGGTCTGTAGCATCGAACATGCATTGGGAGGGAAAGCAAACACCAGGCATACCATTAATATTGCAATCAGCAGAGAGGTGAATGACTACCCATGTATGCTGCACTACAGATGCATTGGGGAATTACCAGACAACACCAGGGAGTGTATCCATATATTACTGTTGTCCACATGATAAGTTAATTGAGCAGCAGATCTGGTATGTACTGAGCAATAGCTACATATGACACTCCAGTGCATGACATTATGGAGTGAATGTAGTAGCCCCCTAACATATAGGGGCCATGCTCATGAAGTCCGGACATACCAAGGGTGAACACTGGATGACAGCAGTGAGGCCATGTAAAACCTACTCCACTCAAGTGAAGCAGGTAATGGAGTAACAGGTCTTGTGTCATAATCACTTGTCTAGGCATTTAGAGGAATGAGACGTTAATGAGTGGTATTAATGAGTGTATGTTACCAAGTGTGATGCAAGATGGGGAACTTATGTGAATAAACGTTGGATTGTCTGTAAAATCAGGGACAGGTAGGTATTAAAGGTGGAATGTTAGTGTGTGTCTGTGTGTGTGAGTGTGTGTGTGGGTGTGTGTGGGTGTGTGTGTGTGTGTGTGTGTGTGTGTGTGTGTGTGTGTGTGTGTGTGTGTGTGTGTGTGTGTGTGTGTGTGTGTGTGTGTGTGTGTGTGTGTGTGTGTGCGTGTGCACTGTTATGCAATGTTGTACAGGTCTTAAAGTGCGTTTCTTGTTTTCCCCCACAGGTGGCAAGGTGGGTCAGGCATGCAATCTGATGTTGGTGTCCATATAGACAATGAAGATGATGATAGCACTGTTGAGGCACAAGCGGGGTTGTCAGATGCTGAAACTGCACCATTGTTTGACATCCTCCTCTTAGCCACCCCAACCTCGCACACAGTTACAGTGCCTATACATCCCCCATCACCAGTGGCCATAGCAGAGGGACAGTTGCTGGTTGGTGGCAGTGCACAGGAGAGTGTGGTATCTATGCCTACTGTGTCTGATCACAGCAGGCATAGCTGGATATCTGGCAGGGCACCACATAGGCAGATGTACCGGTGTGCTTGTGGTAGGGCTGCTAGTCATCATGCCCCTGGCAGAAGCACCACAACTGGTACCACCAGACGCATGTTTCAGACTGTCATAGGGGTGCAGGCATGTATGGAACTGTACACCAGACAGGGCCTGAGGCTGCAGAGGGTTGCTCTCTCATCTGCAAGCAACAATGTCCATGAACTTTCTGGTGCCCTCCGTGATTATACCGCAGTCATGGATAGACGGTTGGGTGAGATGGTGGGCCTCATCGACTGTAGTTTGTCCATGCTTGAACATGTGGTGGGAGTGTGGCAATGGCTGCGTGGACTTAGGCCAGCAATACCAACAGCTGGCAGTTGACATGGACATGTTAGGACACCAAGGTGTCCCTGTTGTGGCAGTACCAGCTCCAGCACTGCAGGGGAGGCTCTGTCCACACCACACCACAGCAGGCCACATGCACGTGGCCCTAACCAGTCCCAGGAGGGACCTGGTTCCAGCGGACATCTGCCATCATCAGAGGAGAGTAGCACATTGAGGCCTGTACCTGGACATGCCCATGAAACTCCCGGCAGGCACAGTCCATGTGTCCATGGCTGGAGGTGGTGAACCTCACACCCTGCCGGGTATGGTCTGCAGCTGTCTAATAAACACCCGTATAGGGCAGCCACATGGCAGAACTGTGTGCATGCATACCCACACAATATACGAACACACCTAGGGCAACCCCATACCTACACACACTACATCACCACACCCATTTCAACTAATTACACCCCTCACCCACACACATGGTGTCAAATGTATGGCCCACCCTCGTTCTCTGGCAAACCACCAACTCTGCGCATATGATGATACCTGTGCCACATTCCTGTCATCCATAACTTCGATGCAGGGACAGGCTAATAAGGTTATGATTCACACGATGACTGTACTACAGTGTACGAATGTACTGCTGTGTAACATGCTGTCAGGAGTAATGTTTAATGCATACATGTCAGATAGTGTAGCTGTCCAGCCATGATGCATTATAGCTGTTAGTAGCACTGAGTGATTGTGGTCTCCATATTGTTATTCATTTGTGTTGTAGGTGTACATGCGTCAGCAGGAGGATGGTCTGCGGTCATAATCCACAAGGGGTATGGCACTGTGATGACACCATGGCTGTGACATATCCTAGGTACAGTTGAACACATGCCACAGGTTCGTATAACAGTTATTGCATGTGCCACATGGAATGCTGACCCACTGGGATATCTATAATCAGCAACCTGATGTAGATCCATCCACATACATGCACACTCTTACTTGGCAACACTGGGACTAGACCCCTACCTAGGTATGTAATGCTACTGAAGTGTGCGGCTTTCATTGCACATACCACACAGCATTTAGGGTGAGGTGTGTTCCAGGTTACATGTTAAATTCAGAACATCCCCAGACATGTACAGTATGGTAAATGGGGATGTAATGGTTGTGTATGGACAATAAAAGTGTGACATACCATCATATACACATTAACAAACACATAACAATCAGACACACATCTGAGAGACCTGGGCCTATCAGCACTAACTAACTTGTCAGTGTGTCCAATGTGCTACAGGTAGGCTGCACAAAGCACATACATAACTAGGCTGGATTTTGGTATCAGTTACCTGTAAGGTTGATGGTGACAGTGGTTACTATACAGAGGTACATGGGACATATACCAGGTGTACCATGGTGTAATGACAGTGTACACAGCACCCACATCCCCCATTGGATATTGTACTCACTGGAAGCCATGATGACACTCTGACATACCCACCATCACACATTGCCCATGACTGGGATACAACCCATTGTACATCCCAACAGTGGTACTACAGGGATATGCATCTAATGCACATGCCACAGGCATAGTAGGGTGTTGCATTGTCATGCCTCACCTATAGGCAGCAACAACACTATCCATACTACTGTGTGGCAATGCATATTGTAATAAGAATATTTGGCCTTGGAATGCTGTACGCTACCGATATACAGACATGCACACATATACACACTTTTCCAGAACTCAATGGGTATCCCATGCCTATTGACCCATTTGAACAACACTGTTGTGCTGGTACTGCAAGGCACATGTAGCCATTAGGGAGAGAAGCATAACAGGGTACATGTAATGTCCAATACAGCAGCAGCCACATCTTAACATGGCAATGGGTGTTGCGGTGGTTGTGAAGGCCCTTATGGTATTCCCAACTACACGTGTACTAACACACAGATACTGCTATCCTCAGCACTAAGTACAGTGTCAGTACTGGGGTGCATCGCTGCAGGTGTGGTGCATACAGGGTGTTGTTGCCTCTATGTGCCAGTTATAACACAGCTGGGCAGACATGTCAGTGTTAGTCAAGCAG
>NC_056744.1:276828637-276901137 GCF_019279795.1 Protopterus annectens
CATTATGCTGTTCTAGGACACACCATGGAGATTACTACACTGCATCTTCCCCAAAGGTGTATTTCAAGGTGAATGACATCAGCAGGCATGTCAAAGTAGGGCATTTGAAATTGTAGTGAGTGTGAATAGCCTAAAAAGCATTGCTCTCTACACACATACAATTACCATGGCTGGGATTAAAACTCATACCTAACTAGTTTATCACACTACAGCATTATGCAGTTATAAGACACGCCATGGAGATTACCAGGCTGATCCTTCCCCAAAGGTGTATTTCAAAGGGAATGACATCAGCAGGCTTGCCAAAGAAGGGCAATGGAGGTTATAGTGACTGTGAATGGCCTCAAAAAGCATTGCTCCTTACACAGACACAGAAACATCCACACTTGCCATGTCTAGGAATAGAACTCTTACCAAACTAATATATCACACTAAAACATTATGCTGTTATAGGATGCACCACAGGCATTACTAAACTACTCCTTCCCCATAAGTACATTTCTAAATGAATGACATCAGCAGACTTGCCAAGGAAGGGCAATGAAGGTTGTATTGACTGCGAAATGCCTCAAAGGCATCATTTCTTGCACAGACAAACAAACATTCACACTTGCCACATTTGGGAATAGAACCCATACCGAACTACTACAGCATTATGCTGTTCTAGGAAACATCACAGAGATTACTGGGCTTCACCTTCCCCAAAGGTGTATTTCAAGGTGAATGACATCAGTAGGCATACCAAAGTAGAGCATTTGAAATTGTTGTGAGTGTAACTAGCCTAAAAAGGCATTGCTTTCTATACAGACACACACTGTTGCCATGACTGGAGTTAGAATTCCTACCTAACTAGTTGATCACATTACAGCATTACACAGTTATAAGACACACCACATAGATGATTGGATTATTCTTTCCTCAAAGGTATATTTCAAAGTGAATGACATCAGCAGGCTTGCCAACATAGGGCACGGGAGGTTGTAGTGACTGTGAATGGCCTCAAAAGCATTGCTCCCTACACAGACAAACAAACACACACACAAACATCCACACTTGCCATGTCTGGAAACAGAATTCCCACCTAAGTAGTTTATCATACTACAGCATTATGCAGTTATAGGACATGCCACAGTAATTACTGGGCTATTCTTTCCCCAAGGGTGTATTTCAAAGTGAATGATATCAGCAGGCATGCCAGAGAAGGACATTTGAATTGTAGTGAGTGTGACTAGCCTCAAAAGGATTGCTTTCTATACAGACACAAACATCCACACTTTCCCATGTCTAGGAATAGAACTCCTATGTAACTACTTTCTCACACTACAGCATTACACAGTTATATTATGCACAACAGTGATTACTGGGCTATATTTTCCCCAAAGGTGTATGTCAAAGTGACTGACATCAGCATGTTTGCCATAGTAGGGCAATGGGGAAGGCAGTGTGTGTGTATAGGCCATAACCCATTCATCTAGAGACAGACACACCACACTCAGGCACACACAGGTTTATATTCCACAGCTACATATATACAACTGCTAGTTGATTACTGCCTTGTACAGTCATGTTGTTAGCACTAGCACCACAGAGTCTATAATGCTGAGGGATTCCAGAGGCAAATGTCTAAAGTGAGTGACATTTACACATCATGTGGTTGTAGCCATTTGGCTGTGTGCTGGGTGAGACAGGCCTCATGATGGAAGGCTTTTTGTCCCTGTCACTCTCTTCCACACATATATGTATGTGTATTTTTGGCATACTATAATGTGTTGTCCTTGGATATATGTGTGTATTCCTATCCAATGTGTGTGCAAAGTATGACTGGTGCATATTGAGAAGTGTATGCACTAACATCTGTAACTGTCAGATATGTATGGTCCACTGCTGTTGCCAGACATGGGCTTCATTTATTTACCTCTGTGAGCATGCCCAATATGACCTTTCAGTATTTTGTTGTCTAACATTGCCTTCATTTCTTTAAGTGTGGGAGCATGCCCAATATGGCCTCCTGTATTTAATGTGTGGATCCATTCCAGGTAGATTGTTCTCCAGTGCAGACGTTTGTGTTCTACACGTACAGCTAGCAAACTGCTTCTGCAGGATAGCTGTAGATCAGTTGACAATATGCGGTAAAACTGGGCAAGGGATAGTGGGTACTGTAGGTAATTGTGTTTGTGCTGTTTCTGCTATATGGTACTGGTGTTAGCAGAGATATTCAGACATATGTACTGTTATACACTGTGATGTTTTATGTTATCAAGTACTGTCAGGTAGACATTTTTGCTCACAGTGATCTCCTGTGGAACACAGGGTGAATGCCGCTGTGTCCAGTATTGTGGTCAAATGTCTACATATTCCTACAAACTAATGCCATTGTGGAGGGGGAGCTGCAGACACTTGCTGCTAGGTCTGTGTAACTGGTTCAGCACCATACTTGTACATCCATTGACATGACAGTATAGCCTTATCTTGCTGTGGCAATACCTCACAGCTGTACAGATTCACACAGGTTACCCAGAGGCAGGGGTCATAAGTCAGGACATTAACCCTATTGTGGTGTATGGGCAGGTGTCTAGCCACCCATTCTTTTGTTTGCAGCCAGGGATAGTATGTGCACATAGCTGTATTTGGACTTTGCACACTCCATGCTGCCCATGCTTCCACCTCCTCCCTCTATTATTCTATCCTCTTCCATACATTATTCAAACATTCTCTGATACTTTCTCTATAGTTATTACCTCATCACAGCAGTATATTGGTGTTGGTCCACAGTTCATGCAGTGGGACATGGTGGACATGTTTCTGTGGTTTGTTCACATGGCCTTGCATATGAATTTCTGTGGACTGTGTTATGTTGTTATTTGGGAGTACATGACATAACATACATTGACAGTATGGGTGAGACACAGGCCTTTAGCAGAGGACTGTAGGCCATTTGGTAGTGATGCATGCCAGCTGTAGCAGGCCATTGCATTCTGTCAGTCCTACAGTCCCAGACTGCAATACAGTATATTCCCCTGGGGTGACAGGGTAGGTGTGCTAGGTGTTCATGCCAATACTTTCTGTCAGTATTGATCAAGTGGTGTGGATGCTGGCAGGGTGCTGCTTACAGCTAGGACACACCTGCATGGGACACCTGCACTGCATGCTGCATTCTTTCACTATTGCCATACACAGGTGGGGGTCATATTGTACCCATTCCCAACAGCAGGGATAAGACCAGAGAGGTACCTGTGGGTGGTGTTTGGGTGAGCTGGGTGCATGTGTGCTATGGACACTACTTGCATCTGACTCACAGATATGCATGGGGCATTCCACTTATGCTGACTTGTGCAGGGACATCAGCTGTTTCTCAATACATCATTCCTATGACCTTTGTGGTCTGTGAGTGTTTGGCCAGACAACATCAGTATTCCCTATTACAAGCCCAGACAATGTCCTGCAAACCTGTAAGTACAATTCCAAGGGTGTGTCCATTTAATGGTTACACATTATACACCGTTTGTCTGGGGTACGTTTCCTGTGTAGTGCTTGTATATCTGGCCCAACAGTCATGTCATGTCCGTCTTACAGATGGTAACACATATTACCTCCATACATTTACAATGGCTTACTGCTAGAATATGTTATACTGGGGAGCATTGTGTTTGGCAGTGCAGTTGTGAGAACTTGGCCATGTCATCGGCAGTACTGGGCAATGGCCAACAGGAAAAACCTCACCATGCATACATACTGACCACTCTCACATAATATGAAATACACAAACCTAACACACGCATAACTACATATTGTACAAATGCTATAATCTATCCTGCTACCTTGGGCACCTCAGGTAATCTGTACACCACTGGTATTATACCAAAAATACATGTTACTACAATTCTACATATGTTTGGGGGGGTACACCTGACTGTTATTATGTGGCTACATCGTATTGCGGGGGCACACCAGACTGTTACTACGTGTCTACATTGGATTGGAAGGGCACACCACACTGTTACTACATTTCTACATAGGATTGGGGGTGCACACCTGACTGTTACTACGTGTCTACATAGGCATGGGGGGGCACACCTGACCGTTACTGCATTTCTACATAGGATTGGGGGGCACACCTGACTGTTACAACGTGTCTACATTGGATTGGGGGGGCACACCAGACTGTTACTACATTTCTACATAGGGTTAGGGGGCACACCTGACTGTTACTAAGAGTCAACATCGAATTGGGGGGGCACACCTGACTGTTACTACATTTCTACATAGGATTGTGGGGCACACCTGACTGTTACCACGTGTCTACATAGGAATGGGGGGGCACACCTGACTGTTACTACATTTCTTCATGGGATTGGGGGGCACACCTGACTGTTACTATGTGTCTACATAAGCTTGGGGGGGCACACCTGACAGTTACTACATTTCCACATGGGATTGGGGGGCACACCTGACTGTTACTATGTGTCTACATCGTATTGGTGGGCACACCTGGCTGTTACTATGTGTCTACATCGGATTGGGGGGCACACCAGACTATTACTAAATTTCTACATAGGATTGGGGGCACACCTGACACTTGTATACATTTGCTATGACTGTACTGGTATGTCAGGTACTCCATTTCATTCTGTATTCTAACCTGTCATGCTGACTAGAGGCATACCAGTGTACTACAGGTCTTAGGTTTGATTGACCTACATATCAGTTTCTGACTTCCTACCCTTCATAACTAACATCCCACTGCCTTACCTGATGTAGTCTGTCTGTGTAGGCCCGGGGGGAGGTTACCCATAGGCATCATTCAGAGGCCTTAGCACAGCCTTTGTTTGTGTTTGTCTACACCTGTCCAGCTGGCTGAGACTGTTGTTGGGTATGTGAACCTCCCTGACTGGCATGTGTGTGTCATATGGACGCACATGTGGCCCAGCACATTTACTGCAGTGGGTTTTGTCACCATGTGTAGTACTGGTTACTGTGGTGACACCAGTATTTGTTACAGATTGCATGCTGCCACTGTAGGTGTTTACTATCTGCTGGCATCCTATTCAGCCACCCGATTCCCTTGCATGCTCACATCCATACCATGGATACAAGTAACAACACATACTACTCCATTCAGCAATTGGTAAGAAGAGTGACTTACCATGTGGCTGTGCCAGTATTGAGGATGGTGCTGGAGGGCTGACTATCTCGGATGCACATAGTACACTCCCTATACATGACTGAGCACAGGTAGTGTCATGTTTGGCATTCTTTTTACTGTATGTGTGAGTCAGAGAGAGGTGTCATTCCCTGGGTCCCTATTGTGTCAGTGTATGTGCTATGCGTTGCCTCTTTGCCAAGGCCAGGGCAGACTGGGCATGCCACCTTCTGCCTACTGGGGCAGGCTCAGGTTGTTCCTCCTCCAAGTCACTCTGTGCCTGTGCAGGCCTTGGCAATGGTGGGGGCTGTGTGGCCATGCCTCGTGCTGTTCCTGCTGCAACTGTTCCACAGGATCATGTTGTGTAGCATGGCACATACAATGACAATATGAGTACATGTAGTTGGTGAGTACTGCAGGGCTCTACCAGATGTGTCCAAGCATGGAAACCATGACTTGAGCATCCCAAACACATGCTTTATTATAATTTTGATCTATGCATGTGCCTCATTATGGAGTTCTTGTTCAGGTGTGTGTGTATTTCTGATGGGTGGCATCAGCCACGGCTCCAGTAAGTAACCAGCATCCCCAACTAGGTGACCGTAAGGGATATCCCCATTGGCAAATCTTTGGTACAGCTGCATCAGATGCCAGATATGAGAATTGTGATACCTTCCAGGGCAGCCAGCGCACACATTCCTTATAATGCCCTGGGCATCACACACAACCTGGCAGTGGATGGAGGGGAAGCCCTTGCGGTTGGTGTAGACCCTACCCTGCTCACCAGGTGTCTCTTTGATGCGTATGTGCATGCAGTCTATAGCTTCCACTACCTCAGGGTATTCTGCTATTTGGTGGAAGAGAGATGCATATTGCTGGCCAATGCCTCATGGGTGTTGGGGAAATATATGTGCTCACCGGCATGTGCTGACATGGCATCTGGGAACTGGTGGAGTACCCTGGATGCTGATGCCTATGAGATCCCTATGATATCCCCAGTTGGCCTATGGAAGGTACCTGTGGCTAGTATTCTTAGGCCTACACATACCTTGGTATCCACTGGGATGGGTTACCCTCTGTTAGTACTGTGTGTCAGGCGTGACTGGCACAGCTCAACAATTTGCTGTAGAAGGTCCCTGTCCACCCTATAGTGCTCTACTATCTCCAGCTCATGTAGCCCCTAGTGGGTTACCCTGGGTCTGTACACTCTTCTCTATCTCCTCACTGTGGGTTTGTCGACAGTATTTTCATCCTCACCATCCTCAGCCTATTCCACATGTTGATGTATGATAGCTGCTGCAGCCCCTATGATTTTGTTGTTTTTGTTTGTTAAAACTTCCTAGCGTGTATACACCGGTGGTGTAGAGTATGTGGGAGAAAATAGAGGGGAAGGTGTTTGCATAGTTTATAGTAGTGTTCTGGGCTGGGCTGGGTTGGGCTGTTGCCTGTTTAATTGGCTGATTCTGATACATTTCACCTGCAAGCTATGCTAGTTCTCCTTAATTACCTTTCTAATGCTGTTTTCCCTTCCCATTGCCTTCCTGTTTAAGCTCGGAGGTGCGCTGCACAAACACAGTGCTCAAATGTGCACAGAGCTGCTATTTTCTGGTTTGCTTTTTTTTTTCTTTATAACCCAGTGTGCTGCTCGCATACCTGCTTAGGCAATATAAAGAGTGCTAGGCGGCCTCAGACACACAGCCTTGCTTAGCTCTGCTAAGCTAAGGGCAAACCCGAGCCATAGGGCTCCAGCCTGCTTACAGTATACCTGACACACACCCCTATGATGTCAGCTAACTATTAGGCTTGAACCAAGCTATTCCTGCACTTACACTGTTGGGTGCTGACTAGCATTGAGGGGAAATCTGGGATTCAGTATCATTCCCCTCATTTGCATAGGAATGCCTGCTAATAGCAACAACTATTCACTGGCCATGTTGTCCTCTGCCTGCCATCGAGTATAATGCCAAAATAGTGATTTTAGTTAGAATGCTTATTTTAGTTTTTTTTTATATTTTCGGCCCGATTACATTTGCACATTGCTGCCCTACGCTTAAACAGCCGAAATCGGCTAAAAAAATAAATGTTTGTTTTTTTTTTAAACTGTTTTCCATCCCAATTACCATATATTGGCATGCTTTACACATTATATACACCCTTTATTTGAAGATGTCATGGCTCCATTTTGTAGTTTGCAGATTACACTAGTCCTGCATGGCTGGCTGCCAGCTTCCTGGATCGCAAATTCACCTCATGGTTTTCACCTGCAAATGGGGTAATTGGAGTGCTTGTGCACGTCCCTGCAGCTTATTCCTGGATCGCATGGTGACATATTGCCTCTTGGAGCTCCTACACTGTTCCTGCACACCATGCAGGGCTTGCTGAATTTGGGGGATAGTCTTTGCAATACCTACTTGTATAATATTGTCTAATGTTTTCCTTTCCAGTTTATTGTGTTGTTAATATTTTAACTATTACTGTATGTGCATTAGTCTTACTGTCACTCAAACTATGTGTTCATTGTTATGTCTCGCACTGGGACAAAAGCAATGCAATCTAATTCGGCTCGCACTGCTGTGTATATTGGATAGACAATAAAGTTTACTTTGACTTTGACAATAATCATTTAAAGGACATAAGTACTTAAACCCTGAACTGGAGTACTTTTATATTTTGTTATTTTTTTCCTGATTATGAGGTGATTATATGCTTGATCAATAATAAACTAAACACTGAACTGTGTTAAAGGACACCTACACACACACGCACACACACACACACACACACACACACACACACACACACACACACACACACACACACACACACACACACACATATATATAAATATATATATATATATATATACACACACACACACACACACACACACACACGCACATATATATTTTAGGGAGGATTATTAGTGTTAAATGATTAGCCACAGAAATTGACATTAATTGTCTAAAATTAATTAATTCTTGAATGAAAGTCACATAAAGCTCTACAAGGTTCTCTGCATATTTTTCCTTGTTTCTTGTTTACATTTTTCTTGGACAGCATCCAGTATGTTCATTTGCTATTCCATGATAAATGCTCTTTATAAGGCGTTTCTGTGTATTTAAGATTTAGAATACCATTTGATTGCAAAACATTAACCTAAACAATGTACAAAAGTCTTTTTGTTTTGTTTTTCTAACTGTATTCACATTCACAAGTATGGCAATCACCTTTGCAATCATTCATTTAGGTGTTTATTTTTGTTTTTGTTTCCAAGGATACATTGGTGTGAACTGCTGAACTTATCTATGGATATCTAAAGAGAGAAGAACCATGGAACATCAATTAGGGACCTGTTCTGCTCCTTAGAATACAGTTGTATTGTATTAAACATGAAATCCATTGGCAACACCACACAAAGACATCTATCTTACCTAAATGCATAATAGAATGCCATTCACTGCTGTGTATGCATATTCATATGTGTGCATATCTATCTTGATCTACTTTGCATGCTCAAAAGCCCATATACTGAAACACGAGATGAAAATAACAAAAACTAAAATACAGAACCAAACATTTTTCCCAGGGAAAGTAAACACTTGCCCAAAACTTCACGAAAACACACGATAGTATCTGAAAACCAGCTAGGTAGGGCTACTCCTCCCACAACCCCCACCTATATATACCAACTCTACAGTGGGGAAGAGGGCATATTTCCCCATACTGGGCAAGTATTTACTTGCCCTTGGAAAAACTGCATGGTTTGGGATTGCGTTTTTTGTTATTTTCGTCTCGCGAAAATAACATTCGAGTATATGGGCTTTTGATTGATATATGTGTGTGTGTTTTTGTGTGTGTGTGTGTGTGTGTGTGTGTGTGTGTGTGTGTGTGTGTGTGTGTTTATGTAAAGAACTTACACTTAAGAAAATGAGAAGAAGAAGTTGAAACAGGACATAAATGATTACCAAACTATTGTGACGTTTACATGGAAAAGACAAAAATGTCATGTCAGGTTTGTTCACTCATCTCACATCTCTTCATCAACCCCACTTGGCAGAGGTGGTTTCAAAAGGAAGGGGGGTCATGGTAACAAAAATTAATAAATAATGAAGGCGCCTGAGTCCTCTACTGAATTTTCCTCCCAAGCTGATACAGATATTGATTCTGCAGATATTTCTCTAGGACGTAAGAGATCTAATGCTCATGATAATACTTCTGGCAATGCAATTGCTTTAGATATAGATGAGAGGACAAGAAACGTAGCAGAAAAAGAGTCTCTGGCTCAGTTTCTCTTTTTGTTACAATAGTAAATTCTTCTGTGGGCCTGATTGCTAATCTTACTGATTGTTTATTGTCTGAGCATGCTGTGTCTTTATTGAATAAATAAAGTTTTGACATTTTACCCCTTTTGTATGTATCATATGCACAAACTATAAGGAAGTTGTTGAATTTTATAGGCTATTAAATATGTAATAGCGGCTTCATACCAGACCACAAAATAAGGCTGCTAATGTTGATTTGGTATCCTTTAAATTTAAGAAATCTGATTTTGTTCTTCCCGATCACCCAACAGTATATACTTTTGAAAAAAAGTGTTTTGTGTGACTTTGTTCAAGAAAATAATTTGATTTTTAGGAGTTTTACTTATAATAGGGCTACTGATTAGCTTAAGGCTGCACTTGAAATTAAGTCTCATAATTTTTTTTTGTTTTTGTGACTCAGCCTGTTAAAAGAGAGGCTGTAGTACTGGGGGATAGAATGGCTTATTTTGCCGAAGTTTCTGTGTTTTTCATGGACAAACCTTGATACAGTAAAGTGTTTTTAGCACCAATATTTTATGGGTGCTGGTCTTTTTTTTTTGCTTTAGATATACAATAGCATTAATATTTATGTCTGTTTGTAAAAGCGTCAGTGATTGCGTCATTCGCACATTTCTATATATTACTGTGGGGCACATGATAACATTGTAAATATAATTCCTGACTGCTTGTTATGAATACAGCACTAGCCTTTTTTTAGTTCTACTGTCCACTGTACATAGTACTGATCTGTACTGTCCACTGTACATAATACTGGTCACATCATTCTTTGTATGAAACACTGTGCATTTCACGTAGGCTCATAGGTAAGTACTAGGCTAGCTGCCCTTGCAAGTCATTTAAGCCTAACCAGTTTCTCTTTTTGTGCTTGAACTAAACTATCTCATTTGGTTACAGATTGGCCTCACTCATCCCATGGTCACAAATTATATATTACACCTAATAAAAATAACTGGGATCATACCATAGATAATTTGAGTGGGACTCATGCATGGGAAAAAGCATTTAGGAGCTACGTCTGTCCATTAGTAGCACAGGGGGCAGTCCTTGGGTAAATTTTCTGTTTCCCATCCATAGATGTAAGTTGCACTTAAAAATGGACAGGGATGTACTTTGTTTTATGTGAGCGGGAAGTCTGTTCCATAACAGTGGCATCCTCTGTGAAATAAACCTGTCTCTTGAATCCATTCTGTTGATGTTGCAGAAGAGATTTAGATCCCTAGACTGAGTGTTTCTGATGCCATTTATCGTACCGATGTGCAGTAAATCCATCACTAATGAGTCAGAAGATGCCTTGTATGCCAGACACAGGTCACCTTTTAGTAGCATGCAGGATACCATGTATAGTGACAGGGCATTAAGACAATCCTTGTAGGACATGTTGTTTAGGCCTTGTATTCTTTTAGTAAATTATCTCTGTGGGTATTGTAGTTGTTACATATCTGGACAGATACATGCCAAAGGGTGCATTATATTTAATGATTGGCCTAATGAGGACTGGCTGGGCAAAGGGGACAATATCATCCCTAGATATAGACACATTCACTTTAATTATAAGCTGTGTAATATATAAAGGACTTCCATACAATAAATAGACACATACTGATCAAAAGTTAGGTCATTGTCCACATGAGTTCCTAAATCACAATTAACTAGGTTGATTCTTAGGGTATTACTGTTAATGAAGTAGTTACCTGGGATAGATGATTTCCCAAAGGATACGATAATGCATTTTTTGGCATTTGGTTTCAGTCGATGATTTTTAGCACCAGTTATTTATTTGAGACAAACCTTCCTGCAGGATGGTTTAAGTCATTTGGGGATTCAATGACTGCTCCTAGCTTGCAGTTATCTGCAAGTTTAGTCATCCAGAGCCCTTTAGTACTGCTTTTACTTCAGAAAAGTACATGCCAAATAGAAGAGGTCCCAGCACAGAACCCTAGGGGACTCTGCTGATGACTGGAGGTAGCTTCCTGAATTTTGATTATCTGAGTCCACTCTGTGAGACAGATGGCAATCCAATGGGTGACATAGAGGCATATTCCCCATTTATTTTATTTTTTGTACTATGTCTGACTGGGAATTTGTGTCAAAAGCTTAGGCCAAGTCAAGGTATGCTGTGTATGCCATTTTGTCTTCATCCATTGCTTTGGTGATCTTTTCAAAAAATACACCAGGTTGAGTAAGCATAATCGGCTCTCACTGAATCCAATCTGAGATGGGTCCAGTGTTTGGAGGTTCCTTATGCTCTGATTAATTCCATGGCATATCTTTCTATACCTTTGCACATGAGGCTGGTCAGACTTATGAATCTGTAATCATCTGGGTCTGTGGATGGTCCTCTCTTATGCAGTGGGATGACTGTAGCTGTTCTCCATTTGTGTAGTACAGAACCTGCAGGGAGGCTGAGACTGAACAGTGTTGTTGTCACATTGCATCAAACATTGATGTTGCATATCATATTGTATGGAAAGAAAGGGTCACCTGGTAATATATGGCATGCTTTAACTGTGTATTCACAGATCAAACATGTTTGAAAAACTGTAACTTATTCCCCTATAATGTAGAACAGGTAGCTAGGCAGTTAGGGTTCTGGAATCTGGTGTAGACATAGGTGAATGCTGTAGGTTTAAATCTACTTCCTCTGTTTTGTAGACTGTTATCACATTGTATGAGATACATTTGCACTATCAATTATAACTCCATATGTACAAACTGTTACATAGGCTTCTATGAAATTGCTTGATCAGGAAAAGTGTTTATTTTGACAATATTATGGACAAAAGTACTGTAATTTTAATTGTTCTCAAACCTCATAACATAGAATCATTGCTATCAGTTAATACTTCCACTCCTATATTCAGGCAGATACTGAAAAGAGAGCAAGGAATCATTCCATGTCAATCGAGAAGATGCACAAACGTGAAAAGCATCAACAGGAAAGAGGTATGTGTTCCTATTTTCAGTCTTTTTGTACCCCATATTACTAATGTCCTTGTTCTGCCTCCAGTTTGAAATGTTTATGTAGAAGACATTCATGAATGTAAATTTCTACACAATCTTTCCATAATGCATAAATAGAGTATATCGCCTGTGTGTTAAATTTGTGTGCATCGCACTTGCTGAGCATATTGGTTTGTGTACCTTGCACTCATACATGTGCTCAAACATGTTAGAATAATGAGGTAAGGATGCGGCACAGTGGTGCAGAGGATAATATTGTTGCCTCACAGCAATATGTTTCTTGGTTCAATCCTCAACTGGGGTACCTTCTCTGCAGTGTCTGCATGTACTCCCTATGTTTATGCGGGTTTCCTCTGGATGCCTTGGTTTCCTTCCACATTCCAAAGACATGTTGTAGGTGGATTTAACACTCTAAGTTGCCCATAAGTGTGAGTATGTATGTGAGTGTATGGTGTGGAAGAACTCCCATAACAGGGCTAGCCATCTGGCAGTGTAAACCTTGTCTGTAGATGATTGTCACTGTTGAACTGGCACCCTGACCCTATGTGCAAAAAATGGGAAAAGGTGTTGTGGATAGAAGGATGGATAGTGAGGTACGAGAATGTTTGCAGACACAACCTAAATGGAAGTCATCTGTGTTCAAATTCTATGGTGATTAGAGATGTGAATGGCTTGCATATAAATTATATGTGTATGCGGGAGTGGGATTTGCTGCTGACAGCGTACATTATGGCTCCTTGTACTTCTGCTGTTGTATTAGCATGGAATGAGCAACTTATATGTATAGAAGTGGTTCTCAGCTTCCTTCACAGAGTGCATGTCTTGCCTGTGCATGTGCATGTATTGGATTGGTGTCTCCCATCTCACAGTGTTACTTGTAATGCTGTATTGTAACTTTGTGCACTGCTTGAGTTCTGTTCTTCTTACACCTAAGTTTGGCACACAAGTATGGTTGTTAGAACACTTAACAAAATGACATGTATTTTGTGTATTACTGTATCACAAAGCACTTTTGTGTGTTATGATAATGGAGTTTTTCCACTGACATCCATTATGTGCATGTGGTATTTCAGGATGGGAGTTGCACATGTCTGTGTAATCTGCTTGAGTTGAGTGATACCTATATGATTTGACAAAAATTTTTATAATATGGACATGCTCTATCTTGAAAGGACAGTGTGTAAAGATGTGGCGCATACATCCCACTCACACTGTTATATAATGATTCTGTGATGTCATATGTTACTTGCAGTGCAATGTAAACTAATCTGTATTAACTTCCTAACAATGTACTTGAATTTGTACGTATTGTGATTGTCATATGTTTGTACCTGACTTTTCCTCCATATCTTTTTAGAAACCTTCTACTCTCAAAAAAACAGAAAATACGGTCCATGTCCTGCTGACTCTACCTCTGACCTTCTTATGTCGGCATCTTTCTTGTATGCCCCTCTTTGTCACCTTCATCAAACATCTGCTTTGCTATCATCCTATTTCCTTGGGTGGTTGTATTACTTGTATTCCATACACATGTCCCTCACCCATTGTTAGCTATAATTACCATTGGGTGGTTGTATTACTTGTATTCCATACACATGTCCCTCACCCATTGTTAGCTATAATTACCATTGGCAATGTGACTGTGGACGCCCCTTCATTACATCATTACAGCTTTCATGACTACAGGTTCACTGAACCAGTAATATATATAAAAAAAAAACACTACAGTGTCATTTTTGCAGGGAGGCAAGCCCCCTGCACCACCAACACCCTCGCTACTTTATATATACTAACTCTGAGATTGCAGTACAGTGGGGAGGCAAATATATCCCCCCTTATCCTCACTGTAGTCTGCTTTGGGGGTGCAGTGTTTTTTTTTTTTAATATTACTGGTTCAGTGAATCAGTAGTCGCAAATGTGCACTTTCATTTAACTGCACTTTCCATAAATGGGATCATGCATTTCCTTTTTGAAAGTATGAGCTTTTGATAAGAATAAGTAGACTAATATATATATATATATATATATATATATATATATATATATATATATATATATATATATATATATATGCATTTTGTGATGCTAATCACAAAATATTCCAGATATTTCTGTTTTTTATCGGATTTTGCTGATGCACATTTTGATTACCTGCCAATCACATAATGTAAATATATTACCTTATAGGCATTTTTTCTTTGGTATATGATTTTGGAATATATGATTGTAGCTACACTGACATCTGGTAATTTTTTGTGTCTGCATTGCACTGAGGCGCATTCATCAAACCTGGACACATTGTATATTACTGGATTTCACCAGAACCTCAATAAACATATACAATAAACTTTAATAGTTAAAATATAAAATGAAAGCACTTTCATCTAAAAGCATTCAGGGTTCTTTAGATAAAACTTGCCAAATTTAAAATTTGCTCTTAAATAAGCTTCTAAATCACTTAACAACTTCACTGCAAAAATGGCTTCAAACTCTTAAAACAACACTTGTCTAAGATCACAGATACACATTTTATTCAACCCAAGTGCATTTTCTTTAACTCATAGGCTAATAAATGACTCTTACAATTACAGTAATATAATAACATACAGAAAACTACATAAAAATGCATAATAAATAAAAAAAAAGAAAGAAAAACGTGCAGACATTATCACCACATTCCTGGCGAAACCTTTCTGAACAGCAATATGATATTTTAAAAGAATTATCAACGGAACAGAATTTGCGATTTATGTGTCCAGATAAAGGTGGTGGGCTTGTCACCATGCATTAGCTTGACTATGAATTGCATATGTTTGATTTACTGTATGATAATACTTATACAGAAGTCTCTATTAATGAGGTATATGTTTCATATCATAAAATAGTTGTTGCTTTGTATGATATGCTTATGCAGGGTGAAATTCAACCAGATAAGTATAAATTTTTATCTGTCAAGGAACCTAGGATTCCAGCAATATTTGGTGTGTCCAGAATCTACAATAAATGTGGAGTGTCCACCCTTTCGACCTATTGTGGATGTGGGCACATCAAAAACAGGTTTTATAGCAAAATACATAGATAAAATGTTGAACCAAGATGTTTATAGCATTCATTGTATTTGTAAGGACTCATGGGAGTTCCTGAAGAGTCAGTTAAACAATGTTTCTAATATTGTTTTCATCACAAATGATGTACAAGACTTATTCAGCTGCCTCCTGCATACCACTGGCTTAGAATGATTTACAGAATATTTAGCTGATAGTATGCATTTTCCCCAGAATATGAATAGTACCCTTTGTGCCTTAATGGGTATAGTTTTGCACAATAATTACTTCCTTTTTGAAGGTCATTGCTTTCATCAAAATAAGGGTATAGTAATGGGGGCAGCATTTGGCCCATTGTATGCAAATATAGTCATGGCTGCTTGGGAAGAAAAGCTTTTGTTTAATAAACAATATAAAGGGTCTCAAAGCATGTATACCCATTTTCTTGATGACATATTTATAGCATGGAAAGATGGTAAGGATAAAATTGATGAATTTATATCTTACATAAATAATATGACCACCTTTTTAAAATTTAAAGACAATATTGGTACAGAACATGTTGTATACTTGGATGCCCAGTTAAGAAAGGAAAATATTTCAGGGGATATGCAGGTTGTGTCTCAGACTTATGGGAAACGTACATATTTAAATATGTTGTGACATTATACCAGTTGTCACCCTCAGCACTAAAAGTGGGCCGTGGTTAAGGGCCAACTCGGGAGGGCAGCGAGGATGGTGTCAAGACACTGTGACTTCCTTAAAGAGATAGAAGAACCTTGCACAATGTTTTTGAATAAGGATACCCTGAGTCATTACTTAAATCTGTTAGTGAAGAAGTAAAAATAAAAAGCATTAAAGTGATTTATACACCACTTCTGCACCACAAAAATTCAAATCTACAGATGGTGGAAGGTGGGGTAAACGATAATTTGAGTACAATGGACAATAATGTTGGTACATCTGACACCCATATGCATCAGCAACAAACTAGCTTTGTACATTCTTTTGTAACCACATATTCAGTGAATAGTCCCAAGATTAGTAATATAATCAGAAATAATTGACAGTTTATTATGAATGATAGAACTTTAAGTAATTATCTACGTCCTGTGCCTAATATTGTTTACAAAAAAGGCACATGTTTTAAGAATATTTATGATAGTATGGGGCACTTGAATGTTAAAACATCTACACGGTGTATGTCCAAATGTGGTGCATATTCCCAATGTCCCTTTATTTTTATGTGTAGTAGTTTGTGTAGTAGTTTTTCAATCCATGATACACTGATTTGCATTCCTGGAAAATTTAACTGCCATACAAACACGATTATTTATGCTTCTGTATGCCAACTCTGTAGTAGTTTTTATGTTGGCAAATCAGAGCGCAAGCTTTGAGATAGAATATGAGCACAATTATGGAATAAGGAAGACTAAATCTATGAATGCCCTCTATAAACATATTCGGCAATGATCAGTCCACCATTTTCTGTTTGTTATTTTAGAAAAAGTGGAAGTTAGTCCCAGGTGTGGTCCTTGGAAATTATTGATTGAAGAGAGGGAACTTTGGTGGCAGATATTTTGAATGCTTCAGCCCCCCCACTCAGTGAAGTTATATCAATATAGTGCTTACATAAGAGTTCATAGGTTCATAGGTAGATACTAGGCTATCTGCCCTAAGGCATTTATAAGCCTAGCCAGAGTGTATTTGGCTTCCACCTCCCTATTAGATTAGCCTACTGTGTCTCTGTAAAGTAGGTCACAGAAGGTGCCCTTTTAAGATTAGTTTACTGTGCCTCTGTCTAGCAGGGACACAGAAGAGATCCTAGGGGTGAATTTGTGATTTCCCATCAACGTGTCAAGATTTCGCTTGAAGAGGGTGAGCGAGGGGCTATGTCTAACATGAATTGGGATTCTATTCCAGAGTGAGGGGAGCCTCTGGGAAATGAATCTGTCCCACCAGCATGTCCTATTTATTTTTGTGCTGAGGTTTAGGTCCCTGGAGCGTGTAGCTCTAAGGGACTTGGATTTTTTGAGGTGGAGCATGTCCATTAATTCTGGGTTTGACATGGCTTTGTACGTCAGGCATAGATTGCCTCTGAGTAGGCGGTAAGCAATTGACTAGAGCTGGAGTTTCTTTAGTCGAGCTGCATAGGACATCTGTTTGTAGCCCATGATCCTCTTGGTGAGGTACTTTTGGGGTCTCTCCAGTGGTTGCAGGCGTCGGGTAAGGTACATCCCAGAAGGCGCATTGTATTCAGTTATGGGCCTGACGAGTGATGAGTAGAGGGGCACAATGACCTCTCTTGATCTAGATGCGAACCCTTTCGTGATAAGGTGGGCTATATAGAAGGTCTTTCTAACCACTTTGGCAACGTGATTATCAAAGGAGAGATTACTATCTATGTTGGTCCCCAAATCTCTAATTACCTCTTCCGTACTTAATGGATTACCACCTATGTGGTAATTTGTGGGCACCTTGTTTTTCCCAAAGGGGATGACTATGCACTTTTAGCATTTAGCTTGAGGCCGTGGCTCTGACACCAAGCATCCGTCTCTGTGAGACCCTTTTGGAGGATGCTTGTGTCAGCTGGAGATTCAATTATGGCCTCCAGTTTGCAGTCATCTGCGAACTTTGTCAGCCATAATCCCCCCGTGTTAGCCTGAACTTCAGAGAAGTATATACCGAACAAGAGAGGTCCTAGAACTGAGCCCTGTGGGATGCCACTTGTAATTGGTTTGGATTCGGACATGGCACCTGCGATTTTGACCATGTGGGTTCTATCTCTGAGCCAGTTTGCAACCCATCTTGTGATATAGGGGTTGATATTTAAGCTGGTAAGCTTATTTATGATGCCCGAGTGGGGTATTATGTCGAAGGCCTTTACGAGGTCCAGGTAGGCTGTGTGGACTACCTTGCCCTCATCTATGGCTTTGGTAACTGTTTCAAAGAAATCAACTAGGTTTAAGAGGCAAGATCTGCCCTTAACAAAGCCGAATTGGGTAGGATCCAGTGTCTGGAGGCTCCCAATGTCTTTCTTTATGAGTTCCATGATAATACGCTCCATAGCTTTACAGACCAGACTAGTCAGGCTTATGGGGTGATAGTTTCCGGGGTCTGTTGTGGCACCACCTTTGTGGAGTGGGACTACTGTAGCAGTACGCCATTCTTTGGGTACATATCCTGTAGTAAGGCTAAGTTTGAACAGTGACTTAATGTGAGGGTTCAGTTCTTCTTGGAGCTCGTGTAAGACACAGCCTGGGACACCGTTCGGTCCCATAGATGCTGTGTTTTTTGCTTTGGAGAGGGCAGCTTTCACCTGTGCATCTGTGATGTCAGGGAGGTTACATTCAGTTGGATAGGCATTTGCTCCTTTGGGGGGGAAGGGGGGGGTTTGCGCTGAATCTGTCTGCCAGGATGTTGGCTATGTCTGTAGGTTCGGTATATTTTGTACTGTTATGCAACAATTCAGAGCATATCTGGGAGTTTCTGCCCATGTCCCTGACATAACTAAAGAAGGCCTTGTGATTATCTTTAGTGTCTAGGGCAATTTTTCTTTCGAAACTGGCCTTTGATGATTTTATGAGGGATCGACGTTTCTTGCTAATACTGATCAGAGATACCTTCCCTTTTTGGGATTTTGCTCTGTCATGTAGTAGCTTCCTCCTTCTGTTGTATACCTTATTTATGGCCGGGGTCCACCAGACCGGTCTCCTGTTTTTGGGATAGCACGATCCATGCATTCCTGCAGGTGCTCATAGAATGCATTTGTAAAGGATTCTGTGGATTGGGCTGCATTATCCTCTGGCCCAGGGGCTTTGAAGGATTACACCTCAGTCTTGAGAAATGCAAAGTTGGCTTTTGAGAAATTCTTTACAGTGATTTCCTTGGCTGGGGGTGGGGATGGGATATGGATGTCCAGGGAAATTTGTTTATGGTCTGATCTTATCAATGAGGGGTTTATATCTGGTGTGGAACATAGAGTCCCCATGTTGGTGATGACCAGGTCCAATATGTTGTTCCCTCTTGTGGGAATGGTGACCAGTTGTTCCATTGTGTTAGAGTTTATAAATTCAAGGAACTGTTGGGCGAGGGTGTTTGGGCTTGAGTAGTTTTCCCAGTCAATGTTTGGGTAGTTGAAGTCACCCAATAACATAGTGTTTGGAGAGACCTTCATATTCTCCAGTCTTCTCAGGAATGCCAAGTGGGGTTCCTGTAATAGGGAAGGTGTTCTGTAGCAGGCTACAAACTGAAAGGCAGTTTTGCCCACTGTTAGCTGCACATGGATGGTTTCCGATGCTTCATGCAGTGCCACTAACCTGGAGGTGTAGGTATCTTTGATGAATATAGATACTCCCCCTCCTTTTGTGCTTCGGTCCAAGTTTTGGGGCCAAAACGCATGGTATGAGTTGGAACCTGGTAGTGCTGGGGTGCTCTCAGGAGCCTTGAACCAGGTTTCTGTTACTGCACAGACATCGATTTTCTCCATACTGAGGAGAGCCTCGAGTGCGTGCATCTTGAGGTTTAGACTTCTGGCATTGAGTAGCATTACCTTTAGTTTTTTATCCTTGGGTTATCTATGGAGGTGGGTTTGTCTTTTGAGCCTTGCCTAAAAAAGGCACTAAGAGGGTGGCAAGAGCCTTGGCCCGTATACGAAAGCCTAAGGGTGACAGGTGCAAGCCATTCCTAGCGAAGCAACGTGACTTGTCAAGCATGTCATCCCAGGCTGACAGACACTGGATCCCCTTTGAATGACACCAATACTTTAGCCAATTGTTGAAACTGATCATTTTGTCTTTATACTGTGGCATCATTCTTGGTGAGGGCAATATGCTACTCAAGGTCAGGGTCATACCAGCCTGGGCTACATGGTCAGAGAGCTCCTCTATGTCTCTTTTCATGTAGTCCAGGGAGGTACGTCTCAGATCATTCACACCAGAATGGACAGTGACAGAGTCATACTTGTACTTGCTTTGGAGTGACCTGAGTGCTTGCGTTATGTGGCAAATCCTGGCACCCGACAGGCAGCTTACAGTGACCTTCTCCTTGTTCACTCTGGTGAGCGGGACGTCAGTGTGTCGGACAATAGAGTCCCCTATAACAAGTGTATTTCATGTGTTGTTTGGCCTTAAGGGCTGTGACTGTGAGGCACACTGATTTTGTGAGATATGTGATTCATGGGTATTGTTGAGGGGTAGCTGTTGCTTGGATATCTGCTTAGGAGGTCTTTGCTGTTTAGGCAGATTTTTATTTAAAACCTCCGAGTATGTTTTTGTGTGTTTATGTGTTGGGTATGCAGATGCAATAGGTCTATGTGAGACTGGATTTGTGGTGTGGGCGGTTACCTTTTCCTCCTGACTGACTGTGCCAGTCGTGGGTTGAGAGAGCTCTGTCTCCAGTTTGGCTGTGTAACTGCATCTCTCACATATATTAGAGTTTGTTGGAAGGAGGAGAGGGTTTTCTGTGTACATAAGGCAATTGTAACATTGCCTCAAAATTCCCCGATTCACCAGCTGGACTGGAGAGTAACCTTGAAATTGACCCTTGGACATACCAGATTAGTATAGGGAACTGTTTTTTTTTACTGATCAGATTAGGGAAGGGAACTGATTTTTCACTTGATCAGGAAGGACCAATCGGGAGCCTAATACTTATGAGAAGTCAAGGAGGGTGTAGTGCTTTAGTTAGTTAGTGTTTCCTTATAAGAGCTGAGCAAGTGCAGGGCTTTAGAAAGAGAATAGAGTGATTACTTTGAGAGTTTGAACAGTCCTAAGGGAAAAAGTGAAGAACAGACTTTGTGGAGCCTGGAATAGTTTAAACCTGTTTAGGCGGCACTGCCCGACGCTGCTCAGTGCGCAAAACCGCGCAAAAAGAGAGTTGTAGGGTTTTAAGAGAGAGAGATCAAGGAGTTTAGAATTGACCCAAAATGGCCAATAAAACTACAGCTTCTAGGTAGTAACCACTCCCCCAAGGACAATCAAGCTGTTCAGTGTTAACCACTCCCACTGGTGAACACAGAGACTTCCCTTTAGCCCAAGTAAGCACTGGCCTTCTAGAAACTTCCAAACAGTTCAGAAGAGCAAATCTGTAACTGAACTTTAACTTTCAGAAAGTGGGAAAAAAGCAAGATTTTATTTTTCTTTTTGTTGTAGTTTAAAGGTAGCAGAGATACACAAACAGCAAAATAATCACAACAGTGCAATAAATGACCCCACACTTGAGTGCTAGGCCAAAACAGGTAAAATGCAATTTTTAGAGAAAAAAATGATTTTAAATTAAGTGCAACACAGGAAATGCAGTAAACAGGCTCTAGATGTGTTCCAAGTACTGTTACTGTTACAGATATAAACTTTAGCATGCCAGAAAATGCCAAAAAGTAGGTGGCAAAGTAGTAAAACTTAACAAAAAATCAGAAGAAAATACTTAAAATCACATAAGTTGCTGCTTTTCTTCTCAAAGAGTTTTCTCCCCTTGTTAGGTACTTCATCAACAACTAGCAAGCCTGAAAAGATGCCAAAACCACAAGGCAGTCGAGTTTTAAGAGAGGCAAATCAAGGAGTTTAAAATTAACCCAAAATGGCCAATAAAACTACAGCTTCTAGGTAGTAACCACTCCTCCAGGGACAGGCAGGCTGTTCAGTGTTAACCACTCCCACTGGTGAACACAGAGACTTCCCTTTAGCCCAAGTAAGCATTGGCCTTCTAGAAACTTCCAAACAGTTCAGAAGAGCAAATCTGTAACTGAACTTTAACTTTCAGAAGGTGGGAAAAAAGCAAGATTTTTTTTCTTTTTGTTGTAGTTTAAAGGTAGCAGAGATACACAAGCAGCAACATAATCACAACAGTGCAATAAATGACCCCACACTTGAGTGCTAGGCCAAAATCAGGTAAAATGCAGTTTTTAGAGAAAAAAACAATTTTAAATTAAGTGCAACACAGGAAATGCAGTAAACAGGCTCTAGATGTTTTCCAAGTACTGTTACTGTTACAGATATAAACTTTAGCAAGCCAGAAAATGCCAAAAAGTAGGCAACAAAGCAGTAAAACGTAACAAGAAATCAGAAGAAAATAGTTAAAATCAAAAAAGTGGCTCCTTTTCTTCTCTCAGCATTTTCTCCCCTTGGTAGGTGCTTCAGCAACAACTAGCAAGCCTGAAAAGATGCCAAAACCATGAGGCAGTCGGGTTTTAAGAGAGACAGATCAAGGAGTTTAGAAGTGACCCAAAATGGCCAATAAAACTACAGCTTCTAGGTAGTAACCACTCCTCCAGGGACAGGCAGGCTGTTCAGTGTTAACCACTCCCACTGGTGAACACAGAGACTTCCCTTTAGCACAAGAGTTGCTTTGTTTGCAATTTTTTATTATTATTTTTTTTTATTTATTATACATTTTTTATATATTTTTATGTATGTTATTATATTACTGTAATTTTAAGAGTCATTTATCAGCCTATGAGTTAATCAAAATGTATTTGGGTTGAATAAGAATTGTATCTGTGATTTTAGACAACTGTTGCTTTAAGAGTTTGGAGCCATTTTTGCAGTGGAGTTGTGATGTGATTTATAAGTTTATTTAAGTGCAAATTTTAAATTTGGCAAGTTTTACCTGAAGAAGTATGTATGTTTTTAGATGAAAGTGCTTATTTGTTTTATATTTTGACTATTAAAGTTTGTTTTATACATTTATTGAGCTTCAGGTGTTCTCCAGCACAATTTTCAGCATTGTGTGCTAGTTTGGTTTGTTTGCTGCTTAGTATATTACTGGATTTTCCACAAATCTGTAATGGAACTCCATGCACTATGCTGAGTTTCATGATTTTTTTTTTTTTTTTTTTTTTGGAATTTGGCCCATGATCTTCTGTATTTCCTTCCATTTTGTTGTATATGATATCTTAGTCTACTGAACTGCTATCTTAAAAGAAAATGGAGTCAAGGTGTAAGATTATGTATGTTCTAGCCATATTCCCACATTTCTTGTTCCAATATCATATTTTAATGCTATCTTTGTTTTGAAATATTTGGATACAATAGAAATTTGTAAAATTACATAAGATTTTTGATAGAAAGATAATTTTAATTAAGACTAACCAATCTTCAAATGTAAAACGAATAGTTGATTTCATTGTGCAATACTTCACTAAATTAATTTGTATTGTATTTTCTAAAAACATAGATAAAATGCTAAAGAAATTTCAATGTATTTAAAATAACTAATTCTGTTTTATAAAATTATGAATATTTTCTTAAAGAAGGGTCTAAATTCTGGTCAATAACATTTCTTTTTTCTTTCTTTTTTTTTTTTTTGCTTTCATTATAGTTAAGATTACAAATGCTCTCAAAGTTTTTAAAGAGCATCCAGAGAAGGAATAGGAACACTAATGTTATTTATAGCTAGTAATATATCAACTACAGATAACAGTTTTTAATATAAATTGTCATTTAAATAAGAATTTTGTTTTGTTTAATTTCTTTATAATTTTATTGCTACAGCAAAAAGAAAAGGAGGAAAAGGAGAGCCATCTTTAGTTCTCATTTGTATGCTTACTGTATGTGATAAATTCCTAACTTAATTGTAAACTATTTCACAACATATTTGACAACTCTATATAGGAATTCGGAAAAAAAAAACTTCTACACTTTAAATAAATACCTTCAGTTGAATGAATTAAAAGCTTTTTCAATAGTTGATTAGTTATAAGACCTCTTTGAGTCTTTTCTATGACAGAAAATTAACCAGTCTGTTAAAATGTATGTCGACCTTCAACTGAGATATCACCTGTATGAATTAAGTACAGTTGCATAAGTTGAACATACCATAACAGTAAGATGTTCAAATGATCACTGCTGCAGTAGTCTCAGCTGTATGGGTTTTACCCAGCCAAGGATATAATGGCCGACAAACTTTCAAAGTTTCAGGGCACCTTCCCTGTTCCCAAACTGTCAAGCAACTCAAGCTGAGCTGACTAAAAGACACATTTGGGTGTGAAGCCCTTCAGAGCTTCCCTTTCAGCAGAAAGAGCATGGCTGAGCCATGAAAGGAGCACTCTAAGAACAGCATAATATAAATTTCTACACCCTGGCATAAAAAACACACCAAAAACATGGGGGTGGAGGGACAGAGTAGCTACTGCAGCAGTGATCATTAGAACATTGACTGGTATAGAAAGTTCATCTTGCACAACTGTACTATGTTCATCATATTGATCACTGCTGCAATAGCCTTAACTATATGGGTAGATTATCATAGCTAACTACAACTGGAAGGTAACAGGAGAATAGTCCAGGAACCATTGGATAATAGTCATAGCAAAGCTTTATCTGGACCTAGTGAATGAATCAAGCTTACAGTGCTCTGAAAAGTATGTAGAGAGGATGAAATAGCAGTTCCTAGAATTTTTCTAGAAAACAACCCTTTCCAGAAAGTCATAGATAAAGTCAAAGCCCTGTTAGAGAGGGCCTTGACCCTGTCTGGAATGAATTTGTTCTGGTGAGTATAACAAAAGGTAATAACCTTAAAAAACAGTTGGACATAATCTGTTTTGAAACAGGTTGTCCCCTCTTCTTAACACAAGAAATAAACAATTGATCTGAAGGTCTGAGAGATACAATTCAGTCAAGATAGTGCATGAGTTGTCTGTGGACATCCTATATATGGAGTATCATTTCTCCCTCAGTTTTAGATTCAGTGTGAAGAAAGTGGGGAGATGAATAGTTTGGCTTAAAGTAAGCAATGATACCACTTAGGCATAAAAGGGTTAGATCTCGAAGAAATGCTTTCCCTATGGAAAATTATGACAGTTGACTCACCATAAGAACTTGCAACTCAGATATCCTTTTTACAGAGGTTAGAGCAATCAGTAAAACTGTTTTCCATGTTAAGAACCTCAAGTCAGCTAGATTAGCTTGTTAAATGGTGCAAGTGCTAGTTTCATAGTTCTCAACTGTTTAGATTTTTGCAGAATGTCCAGATTTTTTATTCATATTTTTGGTCTGATTCTCACAAATTTGTAGTTTTCTGGCAAATCACTGACAAATCATTGAGGACTGAAGTCAGAAAATAATGGAAAACCTTTGATTTTCAGACTTCACATTCCTCAGAAAATTCATACTAATGGAAAACAATTTATTCTGTCAACTTTCTAAGTTTGTAAGATCAATATTTAAAAAGTGTCCCTATTTTGGGACCTTTCTTCCCCCATTATTTGTAACTTTGTCCAGATATCTTGCTCTAAGAGGTTGAGAGGTATGATTAGCTTCTCTAAAATAAAATTAAAATCCCAAGAAGCGGCCACCAGTTTACTTGGTAAAACCTGTTTCACTAACATTTTGACATGAGACTACCTTGAAAGAAAAGGATCTATAAGCAGACATGCTGAAATGGCTGATGAATCTTGATATAGGAATAAGAAAGGCCATAGGATAGAAACTTATGCAAATATTGTAAAACCAGAGAACAACTAGTTCTGAATGGGTGCTGGTTATGTTTTTACCACCAACTAGAAAACGTATGCCATTTGCTAATATATAAATTTCTAGTAGCAAGCTTTTTCCATCTATTGCAAACTGCTGCATGTCCTCAGTAAACAGGTGCCTAAAAAGGAATTAAGACCCTATCATCCAGGCAGTCAGTTGAAAATTACTGATATTACACCACTGTTCTTGTGTGAGTATATCCAGTATGTGAGGAAGACTATGGTAATTGCCCCTGGCCATTTCTGAAAGAAGGGATCACCACAGTTACCTAGGCCAGAAGGAAGTCACCACAATGATCTTTGGGATTCCTTCTGAATCTTCAGAAGTACTCTGGATATTAGTGGAAAAGGTAGAAAACCATACAGGAACATTCCTCGCCAAAGAAAAGAAAAGGCTTCTGACTTCTAGGCTTTCTTGCATAGAGACTTTGAACAGAATCTTGCCCATTGACTGATCAAAGAGGAGGCAAAAAGGTCTACTTGAGGAACTCTCTAGAGATGAATTGAATGTTGGAAGACCTGCTGATCTAGTCCCCATTTGTGAGGGTCTGCCCTGGTCCTGCTCAATCTGTCTGCCACACAATTTTGCTCTGACAGAAATGTAGGATGCCTGTAAAGTGAGACTGTGTTGTGAAGCTATACCACAAGCTAACATGGCTACTCTGCAAAGGATTTGCAACCTGGTTGCCCCTTGTTTGTTGATGTACCACATGACTGTGATATTGTCTGAAACCACTTTGCAGAGGTCCTGGAGGCCAAAGATGTTTCAGATAATTGATTGCCTTGAAAGCATTCAGACATAGTGGACTTTCCCTTGGTTCTGGGAGGTTAGAGACTTCTTTATGGAAACCCCGAGCCATTCCTTCTTACACATCGTTTTTACCTGAATTCTGCTGACTGTCAATTTCTTTTATTTTATGCCAGAAATGGAATAGAACAAAGAAAATCCCTTGGACAATTCAGAAAAGGAGAGGTGAAAAATCTTAGATATTCCATGGATTAGCTTGCCCCTTTCATCAGACCTTTTTGATCATCTCTGCAATGGGGAAGGTATAGTTGTGATAACAGTTCATACAGTTTCATGCAGCAAAGAGTTATGGGATAAAGACCTATAGCTATGTTAATACTAGTTTAAAGATGGACAGTGCAGGTGCAGAGCCATATATCTATCAAGTGTTGCTTCAGTTAACATTTAAAGTCTTTCAGGTTGTACATCATTCTTAAGTGGATTGAGATGGTATTACAGCGTTTTAGCAATGCAATGTGAATATAGGGAGTATTCTGCATTGTTCTTATGTTTAGTTATGAAATGTAGTGATTATCATTGGAGTGTAGAGGTCTTTTAGTAATGTAAATTTGAATGATGGAGTGAAGGGATAGGAATTTTTCAGGGTCATGCAGTAGTTTAAAGGCTGTAATAAATTGTGAGCAAAGAAAGTTATTTAGCTTCTACCAGTTTAGTTGATTTAGAAAGAGGCAGTGATGTGATTTATATTTTTGGTTGGATGGCTGGTTGTGAATTTGGCTAGTTTATTGTAACATTGTTCTAGTTTGGCTGATATAAAAGAGTTGAGATTGGTTAGGATGGAAGAGGCATATCATAGCATGGGGAGTAGAAAAGAAGTGACTATGTTTTTTGTTCTAGCAGAGTCAATAGGGTAGTGTTTTACTCAATGGAGGCAGCCTCATTTTTGGTGAGTTTTCTTTACGACTTGATGAAGGTGGAGATCAAATTGCAGGTGGCCAGATATAATCACACTTAGTAGTTTGGTGTGGGATATCAGTTCAAGTGTAGTCTTGTTGGATGACAGTATATTAAAGGTAGTCTTTTGGAAGGAGTGAGAATTAGGGGTGAATTATAGTAATTTTTTTTTGTGATTCAAGAAGAGTTGTGATTTGTCAAGCCAAGCTTCTATGGTGGGTAAGGATTTCTAGAGAAGGATTTGGGACATGCGTAGTGTCCTAGAAGCACATACTACAGTGGAGTCATCAGAGTATTGTACTATGGTGGCCACTTTGGCCATTGATATACAAGTTAAACAGTAGTTGTCCTAAGTTGGAGCCTTGTAGGACTCTAATGGATATAGGAAGGAAAAAGGCAAAATTATCTTGCTGTTTCAATGCTTGGGACTTATTAGTGAGGTAAATAAGAAATCAGTTAAGTGAGAGGGGTGATAACCCATGGGAAGAGAGCTTAATTGGGATAATTTGACAATTGTGTGAAATGCCTTAGAGAGATTCAAAATAGTGATGATGCTAGAAGACCTGAATTTCTGTTGTGATGTATTATATCTGTCAACCTTAGAAGGGGGTGGTGGTTATGCTGTGATTTAGTTTCTAACCATGATGTGAGGGAGAGTGGAAGTTATGAGAAGTAATATATGTAATAATTTGAGAGTGAATACAGGTTTCCAAGACTGTGGATTAGGGTGAGGTAATGGTGATTGTTCTATAGTTTATAAGCTCGATTGATGAGCCTCCTTTATGGAGGGGTACTATATAGGATTTGTTTGATTTTGGGAGCTTGCCTATAAGACACTATGCTGGAGACAAACAAGTGAATTGTAGAATAGCATTCAGATGACCTGGGGCACTGGATACTTGTACATTTTGGCATGTTTTCACAGTTTTATACAACCTGGACTATCTAAATATCACAAGCCTATTCATTGCATGTGCTCTTGCCTATATGTGATTCATGTATACTGATAAGCATAGTTCATTGTAGCTGCCTATAAATATTGTCACTGTTGCCTTTAAATTATAAGCCCTGAATACACTTGAGTTCATTTTTTCTAAGGAAAATAAGTGGAAATAACTTGTGGAAATGTTTTAGCATCATATGTCCATCCTTCTACAATGGAATCACACAGTAACTTGCAATCTGAAGTTATCCCATGAATGTGATGTTGAGCTTGCAGGTAATTCCTTTCCAGTTATAGCAAATGCTTTGAAGCCTTGCAGGTGCTTTGTTTTTAAATATGTTCTTACATGCTGATCTGATCCTAAGATCATTCTTTTGCAATAGACAGTGCCAACAAATCAAAGCAGATTTTGCTGTTTGGGAAGGTGATTTGATATTGTATTGGAAAATACAAAGTTAAAACAATGACTTATTTCTTAATTCTTCTCAGTTTCCAAGTCTGAAAGTTAAACTAATTTAAAGGTTATAATTGCTTCTAACACTGTACTTTATTGGTGAATTTGAATAACACAATTGTTGAGTCATGTAGTACTATTTATTTGGAGGATATCCTTCATACTGATATTGCAACACAGAAATATTAGAAGAACTGGATGGATTATTAATAAGATTAAAATATGTAGTTTTATCTCTTAAAAGAAACAAGTAATATTCTTTGGGGAAAAAAGTCAGATATTTGGTTCCATTTTATTTGCCTGAATGCTCATTAGCCTGAAACCCACATGTTCAAAGCCATTTACATGAAAACTCATTTGACTGAAAAGCGCAGACATCTATAAAAAATATATGATAATGTCATACCTTATCATATGAGTGATTAGGTATGTGAGTCTAGCAGAACATGTGAAGAGTGCAGTGGTTCACATCATACTGTATCCAAGGTGTGCAGATGTTTGCATCTGCACTCCAGCATTCATTAACTCTGTGTGATGTTTTTGTTTTGTCTTAGAGGTTCCATTTTTGTTTTGTCTTAGATGTTTATAGGTTCATAGATTAGTATTAGGCTAACTAACCTTGTGGGCCATTTTAAGCCTAGCCACTTATCTCATGTGAGAATCAAACCATGCTACTTGTGTCTGTAAGGTAAACACTTTAACCATTATGCCAACCTCCCACCTTTTCCTAGTTGTGTGACCATTGAGTTGGTACATAAAGTCAGGGTGTGGGGTATATTTGTTGTGGAGACACTTTTCAGTCAAATGAGTTGTGACACCACTGTACTGGCCCAGTAATCAAGGAGCCTCAATCCTCACTACTAGCACCAGTGAGGGGAGTATACATTGGGAGGATGACAAGTGCACACACAGTAAAGTACAGTTTCCCTTAAGAGCAAACAGAGATCATAGTCAGTCTTGGGCTGGTTTTCCCTCTTTCTCCAGATCCCCAATAAGACTCCCCACTGGCACAGCTATAGGGTTAAGATCTCAGCTAAGTGACCAAGCTAAGACCTCCAGACCCTCTCTGTCCAGCCAGTGCTTTGTGTCTCTGCTGACACACACACACTTTGAGATTTGACATGTATACAAACCCACAGACACTCCTAGGGAAGGCTGGCACAGGTTTACTAGCTATTGCCCCCTTCTGCCTAGACTATAAGGTAGGTATCACTGCCACCAGCCAGCTCTTATCACCTACTTTTAAGGCCCTTACTAAAGGGTGCCCAATCTTACTGTGTAATGTCACTATTATCCAAATGGTAAGTGTGACCAAGACTTCCAAGGCTATTGGAGTGGCCCATACAGTGTCATCAAATACATATGCAAGTACTGTAAGACCTTAAATATAGCTAAACAAACCAGCCACAATTATAAGGTTTAAATATATTTAATAATAAATAATAAAATAACAAGACAATACTCAATAACTCAACACAGTGACTACAGAGTTCAGAATCACAGGAAATATTTTAAAACAACATTGCAGGACAGTGTCAAATAAATGCAGAAAACATCTAAACTAATTGTACTATATTCCTATTTATCTCTAAAAGAAATTACTTAGTTGCTTACTATTAGCAAGGCAAAAGTGCTGAAGATGCATGTTTTCAGGTCCAAAGACAAACAGAAAATGCACAGTCTCTGAGAGAGTTCCCAAATTAATATCAAAACATTACTGATAGGTCAGCTGGATGACATCACTCTTTGTCACCTGCCTTCAGTTCCCAGGCTAAAAGAAACCAACATCTCTGTATCAAAAATACTTATCTCTCAAGTGTGCAGCTGATAGGAAGTCACAGAGCAATAAAAACACTTTACATTTTAAACCTAGTATTTCTGTTTCAAGACAATAGGAAAACCTCTAGCTCTAGACATCTTGTCTTCTTGCTGCATTAACTAACTTTTTAGCACATTGTAAAACAATTTCCACTTATTTTCTTGAAGTTTTGCAAGTTAACTCTGCATGTTCCAACTTCAACTATTAAAACATAAATTTGCATAGGTATACATTTCTGTTCTTTTCCAGTTGGGTACACTGTGGTTACATTCTTGAAGCTCAGTGTATAACATAGAGTTCAGCACACACTTCTGCAGAAGTAGATTAATATACACACAACATATAGTTCTCTTACATTTGTAAGACAAGCATATGAATCACATTAATATTCACAAATGACATATGATTATTTACAAAATTCCAGATAGATGGGATGGCAGTGTCACATGAGTTTTCAGGCAAATGGATTTGAGCATTTGGGTTTCAGGTAAATGATTATTCAAGTAAATGAGTTGGAACCATATATTTAGCACATGTTACAGATGCACTTAGTTTACATCTTGCAAAAAAGCTGGTTGAATCTTGAAAGAAAAGTGGTTAAACAAATATTATGATTTACTGCTACAGAGATCCTACCTTGGTTGTGTGAAGATTATAACTGTTGTGTAGTACATATGGAATTGTACAGTAGACCTCAATTAAAGATGTGCTCCCATTGATGACTACGTGTCAGAAATTTACTAAGTTGCATATAAGTCATGCTTGTCGACAAACATTTTTTTCTACAATTCAAAAATGCTTCACTATAAATACTCGTAAAGGAATGTCTGCATACTAATATTTATCTTTTGGAGTGTCACAGGGTCTTGATAGGCTACTGAATCTGTGACAATGTTAAAATATCTAGCCTTACTTTCCCATGGTAGATTTCAGCCCTTTTATTTTGTATATGAATAACCTAGAGATAGGCGGAACTAAGAATTTCGCACTAATTCATGTTTCTTCCCACCCACCTCACCTGCATGATCTACATTAACAAATACTTTACATTCTTACTAATCTAATCTCTCATCATGCTATCTGTCCATACCTTTCAACACCTAACCTTGCCCCACTCTTAGGGTGGATGTTTATCTTTTTTATTTTTATTTTTCTACTATAGTAGACTATACTTCTAACACTTTTGTATATAGTAATTGTCATATTTAATCATCAGTTTTTTACTTCAGTTTATTTTTACACCACTGGTGTTTCTTTGTGATTTATTGTACCCTATGTATTCCACTATCAAACTGTATGTATATATGCTTTTCAAATTATATTAGTACTGGTGTTTTATTTGATGTTAGCTTTAACTCTTTGCGGATTTTCTCCCTGGACCTCTGTGAAAATTAATATCTATTACCTAGTAGGACTTTCCTGAAGAACAAATGTCTTTAAATAAGTAAATAAATATGTGGGGAGATATACATGTTTACCCTATCCATGAGGTACAGGGTCAGTAAACCAGGGGTGTATTTGTGGTTACCTATCCATTCATAAAATACATTTGAAAAAAGTAAGAGAAGCATTTTGCCATGAAGAGTGGAATCTGATTCCATGGATGCAGTATTGTTTGTGATACAAAGAGACTGAGATCTCTTGAGTGGATGTTTACTATATCATAGGGATTGTGAATGTGTTACAGATCTGACAGAATAGGGTCTCCTGAAGTTCTGCATGCTGGACAGAACTTAATTCTCTGTAGCCTGCATGATACTGTGAAGAAAGACAAAGCTTTGAGAGAGTCTGTATAGTTTTTACAATTTAGGCTCTTGATTTTGTTTTTCATTGAGAAAGTATTGTGGTCATTCCAGTTGAGACAAGTTTTTGGACAGGTGCAGACTGAAAAGGGCATTATAATTTATACATTATTATTATTTTCATACCTTATTATTATTACTGTTGGATAGTTCCAGTTTTCAAGAAGAATATTTTTTTCATTTAATACACAGACGCTGCATACTAGTTAGGTAGGAGGTGTGGATAGCAGAGGTGCTATAGTTAGCCCTGATGTGATAAGTGATTTTGATAATAGTAGTTGGGAAGTGGAAGAGTTCTAGGACAGTATCATGTCTCATTAGTTTGGAGATAAGGTGCCTTGATAAGAATATGGAGCCCCACTGCCTTTACTGTCTTCTTCTAATGTATTGGGCCTGAACATGCAAGAGACATTGAAATTCTGCACTGATGTGCTGCTTTTCAATGGCCTTAAACCAGGTCTTTTTGATGATGTTTTCCAGGGTATGGAGTGGAGTTTTTTGCTAACGATCCTAGTGTTGAACAGCAATACCTTCATTTTATCAGGATTCTGTTGACTTATGTCGAAAGCTGTAGAAGAAAGACTGGCATTACCTAAAATGTCTAAATAGGGGTGGACAACGATATAGCTGATATACAAAGCCTTGGGGGAAGATGTGCAAGCCATCCTTGGCATGCAGTTGGGACTGTGTGCCATTTCTTAATTTCTTCCCAGGCTGAAATATATATATATATATATATATATATATATATATATATATAGAGAGAGAGAGAGAGCTTGAAACCCCTTTGAATGACATCAGACGCTAAGCCATTTGTTGAAATCAGTAATGCTGTGTTCTTATTACATCATCATTCTTGGTGCGGTAAAATGCTGCTAAGGGCTGGGTTGATACAAGCCTTGAGAGATATATTCTGAGGACTCCATCATGTCTCTCTTCACATAGTCCCTAGAGTTGTAATCAGTATCTGCTATAGTTAACAGAATTACAATCTGTGGCTTATGGTTGAGTCCAATTACTATGGCTAATGAGAAAAATACCCGCAAAACTCAAAGATCTGAAGAACATAAACAAAGTATTGAAAAGAATGATGCAGACTTGTGTCTTAAAACAAATTATTGACTGATTTATTTATTGACATTTGTTTACCGAGAAAGTCCAACCAGGCCACAAAGAACCCATTTTCAGTGGAGGCCCGGGGAGAAATTCCCCTAGTATACAGTAGAACAAAGTAAAAATAAGTTGGAGTTTAGACATGGCCTTTCAGTAACAGTTACTATTGAAAATACAGTAAAGACAACTGCACAAAAATAAGAAAAGATTATGTACTATGATAATTACAGAATGTTTTACTTAACATATAGTATCTATGCTAGTTATGCCATAAATAATTTATGGTAGACATAAGAAGGAAAAAAAAGTTAAGTAGCTTATAGTTTAGAAAAGAAAAAAAGGGAAGGTAACAGGCTGAAAATGGATAAATAGAAGTGGAGTAAGAGTAAGACAGAACTGAAGTGGACAAGATAAAATAGAGGAGGAGAGAAAAAAAGAATAAGAGGGAAAAGTAAGATGATAAAGGAAGACAGAGTTTATCGTAGAAGAGAAAGAAGGTGAAGGGGTGCTGAAATGGCTAGAAATTATCCTGGAGTTGAGCAAGAGCATATCCAAGATTTAGATAAGTGTTCCTTAAGTGCTCACTTGAATGATGTGTGAATGTGGTTAGCTCATAAGGATAAGGGGAGGGTGTTCCAGACTTTAGCTATAGAGCAGAAATATAGATTTTGTCCTACTGATTTCATTGGACAATGTTTTTGTAGAAACTGTTTATTTTCTGACCTAAGAGATCTGCTTGGAATGTAGGAGTAGAAGATAAAATTTAGGCTGGACAGACCATGGGTCTATGAATGATTTTATGTGCTGTGATTAGCTGAATGAAGGTAAGGTAAAGTGGAAGTTCAAACCAATTAAATTTGTGGACGGCTATGCAGTGATGAGAGGAGTACTTTGCATTGGTGGCAAACTTTGCAATTTTGTTATATTTGTAGCAAGATTTGAGTTTTGATTTTAGGCAGGTTTGTAGAGTGTTGAAAAATGGGGCTCCATATAAGAGAGAGGGCAGAAAGGTAGGTAGTAGCTAGAGTGTGTTTAGTGAGAGTACCTAGGAAGTTTTTGTGACAAAAGAGAGTCCCCAGTTTCTGGTGAGTTTTCTTAATGTTATTATGTATGTGCAGGTCAAACTTAAAATGTTCATCAATAATGATGCCTAGTAGTTTTGTACGAGAGACATGCTCTATTGTGGTGTTGTTCAGAGAGAGAATAGTAAATTGTTTTTTATGTAAAGAGTATATTTTGAGGGTTAGGAACATAAGTTTAGTTTTAGTGGGATCAAAAATAGATGATTATTAGAAAACCAGGTCTCAATGGAAGTGAATGCAGTTTGGATAATTTGTTGAAGATGTGGCATGGAATCAGATGAACAAATGACTATGGAATCATCAGCATACCGTATTACTGTATTGTGTAGCAGTATATAGGTCATTAGTAAAAATGTTGAATAAGAGGGGGCCAAGAATAGATCCTTGAGGAACTTTAGTTGAGATATTTTGAAAATCAGAGAAGGAGTCTAGCCATCTGTCTATCTGTTGCCTATTAGGGAGATAACTGGAAAAACAGCTGATGGTGGAAAGGGATAATCCAAGGTCTGTGAGTTTCACTATTAGAAGGTGATGATGAACAGTATCAAAAATCTTAGATAGGTCAAGAAAATACATCTTACCTGAGTCTATTAGTGAATAAATGATGTATTTTCAATAAGAAACCACAATATTTAAGACATGTAGTAGATGCATATGGATTGCGACCTGTAGAGACTAAAGAAAACGTTACTGTAGAATCTCCATCTTTTACTAATGTTACTGAAGTGAAATCATTAGGGATATTCAATAATTAAAATGGGATCTTATTAAACCTTACAATCTTGGTAAAATGTTGGCAACATTTTATGTAAAGCTATGCAAAAGAAGTGAGATCATGGGACGGAATTTTAAAAAGTTTAAGGCTTTGCTAGAGTTTGCTGATGTACTCATTTAATATTAGCCAATATAGCATTTATTTCTCCTGCTGTGCTTTACCTTGAGAGATAGGAGCTGTGCTTCCATATAGGATGTTTGATGATAGTGAGGGAGCATCTTGCTGTAATGTCATATTAACAGATGTTTGCTAAGCAGAGCTACTCACATCTTGGCTAAGAAAGGTCATTAATAATTTCTGAATCCAATGGTTTCATAATGATGTGTGGTTTAGGTTTTAAGTGTCTGTTCACCTCATAAATTGTTGATCACACTACTCACTATGAAAAAAAACACTTGTTCTGCAAAATGATTCTCTAACAGTTGAATTTTGGGAAATTTTACTGAGAGTATATGAATATAAAATTGTTAAGAGAAGAGGAAAATACATTGGTAATGGTTTACTAAATGGGTTATGCATTTCACATAAGCCTACAGTGTTGGACGGATCTACTTTTAAAAATTGAAGATCAGAAAACCGATGTTCATTTTCACAAGAGTGAAAATACTGAAGCCTCACATACCCAAATGCTGAAGCTTTCCCAGAGTAAGTAAACACTTGCCCAATATGTGCTTTCCTCCACTGTAGTGCACTCTCAGAGTTGGTGTGTATATAAATATATATATATATATATATATATATATATATATATATATATATATATATATATATATTGGGGAGGGTATGAGGGGTGCAGCACCCCACCTGGGTGGGTTTTAATTACTTTGGTGTGTATTTAAGTTTGGAGAAGTGTTTACTTATCCTGGGAAAGCTTTAGTGTTCAGGCATATGAGATTTTGGTATTTTCAGTATTGCAAAAATAAACATCAGGGTTTTGATATTTGATTTTTAAAGTAGATCCCTGGTGGACATACTTGCCTTAGTATTACTGTTCAATGGTAGTTAGTAATGTATGCATTTATTTTGTATGTGTGTGTGTGTGTGTGTGTGTGTGTGTGTGTGTGTGTGTGTGTGTGTGTGTGTGTGTGTGTGTGTGTGCATGTGCATGAGGATGCCTGTGTTGCGTGTGTATATGTGTGTGTTTGTGTGTGTGTGTGTGTGTGTATGTGTGTGTGCGTGTGTGTGTGTGTGTGTGTGTGTGTGTGTGTGTGTGTGTGTGTGTGTGTGTGTGTGTGTGTGTGTGTGTGTGTTTGTGTGTGTGTGTGTGTGTGTGTGTGTGTGTGTGTGTGTGTGTGTGTGTGTGTGTGTGTGTGTGTGTGTGTGTATCCATGAGGATGCCTGTGTTGCGTGTTGATATGTGTGTGTGTGTGTGTGTGTGTGTGTGTGTGTGTGCATGTGCGTGCGTGTGTGTGTCCATGAGGATGCCTGTGTTGCGTGTTGATATGTGTGTGTGTGTGTGTGTGTGTGTGTGTGTGTGTGTGTGTGTGTGTGTGTGTGTGTGTGTGTGTGCAGAGGGTGGTCCAAGTCCAAGAACCACACTTTCTCTGGAATGTTGCTGTCTAATATTGAAAATGTGCCAGCCTCATTCCTCATTGTTCAGAATGAACTAATCATCCAGATGAAATGTATGGTGGGATGGCATAGATAAAGAAGAAGAAAAAGTAGTAAGGATATGTGACACGCAGACTGTAAATGACCACTGAACGTGTCCTTACATCTATAGAGATAGACCGAGAAGTCATGATCTAGACTGAAAACTGCATGCCTCCTGTGCTGGGCCACTTATTGGAAATAATATTCTGCTGTTGATAGGCAAACATTCGTACTGGATGAGATTGCATGCTGCAATTCTACTGCTTCACATGGAGCCATGGAAAACCAAAGATAAAGTTGTCTCATACACAGTATTCTAGGAATGTTAGTATCTCATTTAGTCAGGGATCATACCCTAAGATTAGACTCAGTAGTCTGGGATCACATCCTTCAGATTAGACACTGTAGTCAGGTATCACACCCCTAAGAGTAGACACAGTAGTCAGGGATCGTAGCCCTAAGATTATACACAGTAGTCACGGATCACACCCCTTAGATTAGACAAAGTAGTCAGGGATCACGCCCCTAAGAATAGACACAGTAGTCAAAAATCACATCCCTATAGCAAGCACTGTATTCAGGGGTCACTCCTGTAGGAATAAACAAAGTAGTCATGTATCACAGCCCTAAGAGTAAACAGTGTAGTCAGAGATCGCACCATTAAGATTAGACACATTATTCAAGGTTCACACCCCTAAGAGTAAACACAATAGTCATTGATCGCACCCTTAAGAGTAAACACAGTAGTCAGGGATCACACCCCTAAGATTATACACAATAGTCAGCGATCACACCCCTATGAGTTGATAGAGTAATCAGGGATTTGAGGATGTATATAGCCAGTAACCTGGCTTTTGACCAACATGTTTTTAAGGCACTTAGGAAGTCATTTTATGTTGCTCAACTTATACACAAGGATATGGTATACAGATCCAAAGAAGTCATTGTTTCATTGTATTCTACCATTATCAGACCCAGCATTAACTACAGTGCACCCTTACGTATGGATCTGAACAGGGATATGCAGCAACTGGAACATCCACAAAGTTTCCTCACAAAAAGAATACATGGAGTAAACAACATGTATTCTTTCTGTGAGGAATTTCACAGAAAGTATCCAAAGCATAAACAATATATCCTGTGATGAACATAGCAAAGCCATATCCCTCTACTATGTCTCCTACAGATTGTTGAGGAGTGATCTATGTTGACATAGTAGGCATCCTTGGATCTTGCTCTGATGGACTTTTTGAATATCTGCAAAACAAATAGCGTCAGAATTACCTGGTCCAGAGACATAATATTGCCTGCACCTGAAGTAAGGCTTGTCAGATGACCAGATAAGTGACAGAGAATTCCTTTTTTCTGGAACATTCTGTTTTCAGGAGAAGCAGGCATCTTCTCTAACCATATTCAAACATAAACTGGATCAGTGGATGGGAAATTAGAAATTCACCCCTGGTCTGGCACCTATATCTCTAATGGATAGGGGTAACCTATAAATACTTGATCAACAATGCTCTATTCTTTAATCTGGTGGTCTAGTGGTTAGTATTTGGTGCCTTCACTGCCACATGCTGGTTTTGATATCCAGTCATGGAATTTCAATGGATTTTAGGCCCCAGTACCTAATGGATAAGGCATTGTCTTCCTAAGCCAGGGATTGTGGTTTGAGTCCCATCTGAGGTGAAATATTCTGCAAAGAAGAAGGCATAATCATTAAGGTGCTTACCTTAAACACACAAGGTGCATAGTTTGATTCTCATATGGGGTATTTGGCTATACTTAAAATCGGACATAAGGGCAATTAACCTAGTACTAAACTATGAACCTATAACCATTCAGATATACACCTACAAATAACCTCGAGGGCATCAAAAAAAACTTGCTGAATATATTTTGGAAGCCTGGCTGGTCTTGGAAGGGGCTTTGTTGCTGTTATTAGCCTATTGTATAAAACTATTGTCTTTTTCATTTACAGAATCATTCCAGGATTATCTCAGGTAGAAGTACTTACATCAAGAAAAGTAAGATTAACGTTTGACTTGCTTTTGCCAGATTTGAAAGTGAAAATTCAAAGAAAACAGTGCGGTTAAAACAGAATTCAGGAAACATACCACACAGTTATGATTCAATGCTGGGCACTGGCATATCTGGGAGATACCTGGTAGTAGTTCCTAGTAATAAATTCATTAGATATGTCTTGCCTACGAGAAGACAAAATGATTGGCTCCTCTTTACAAAACCCAAAAGTATGTCTGACAAGTCCAGAAATAACCTGTGGTTTGATATAATATGACATCATTGAATCTTAAAAACATGCTGTTACTCTGTTGAAGGGATTTTGCAAGGCGACAAGGATACTCTTAGAACCTCACACCCCTGGTACTTTACCTCCCTCTAAGAATAGGGAAGGGGGGTAATTAAAGGTACCATACATGCAGGCTTATTTTGTCTCTCCCCACTTTGCAGTTTTATCTCTTCTTTTCTGAAAGACAAAGTTGCAGTGCCTAAAATTTCAACAGCTACTCATGCCGGCTGACTAGATCAGAGTAAGATGGATAGATACTAAACCAGTCTGTGAATCTGCATTATAAAAGGCTCTCTGAGTAAAACAGAGGTTCTTCGCAAGTTGCAGTTAGGGGCCCCTCTGCTGCATTGAGTGAAAAAGTCATGAGAATATGTACTATTTGTCTTTGGTAAAGTAGCACTAACACTATCCAAATTTGCCATTTTCTACCTCAGCTAGATACACTACACTAGACAGCCACCCACCTACTTATGTAAAAGGAAAGACTGTGGCAGTAACAAATTTGTACCTCTTGAAAAGGTAAGATTGCGTTCTGGATAAATCAAAAGCAAGGTACTTTACTTAGACATTATTAGAAAATATTGTAAAACATTAACACCGCTATCTGATGTCTGATTACTGTTTAAAAGCTGTACAGTGAAAATGTATAATGGTTGACATTTTCAGAATGAATGCTATTGAAATGAATATTTTCCTATAAAAGAATGCAGGGAATTCTTAGCATAGAAATGGGGTATTATCATGGCTGTTCAATGGTTAATCTTAGCAGATATAGATTATTGTTTTCATAAGTCTCAATTCCAGGAATTTTAATTCATATAGTAAGTGTTGCATTATTTTAAGCACTTGAAATCAGTTACCCAAATGACCATACATGACAATAGCATAATAAAAGTAATGAGTGCACCAAAGTGTGTAGTTCGAATAACTGGTAGGCAGTCTATGTTACACATCGCATACCACAGGCATTCTTGAAAACATATGACATTGTTAACATTGATATGATCCGAACTTCACCTTTTTTGCATGACCTACTCTGCAGAGGATATCCTGACACTGTGACATGATGCACTTTCGAAATGAATGTGGTAGTTTCTACATTCTACCTTACAGCCAGCGTCAAGTAAATTAAATCATATGACCATGACCAATATAAAATGTTGGCTGAAAAGATAACCCATCTTGAAAATGCAGTCCTTATAATTGATTATTGGTCAAAAATGTGGCTGTTGTAATAACAGAATAAAACTATCTGCATCATGAACAGCCAATTATTGTAAGGCAAAAATAAGTAAAATAATAAACACAATCAATTAAAATAATGTCACAACAAATTAATTTGCTATAAGCAGACAAGTACACAAGAAACATTAATCATTGCTTAATTATTGCATGATAACATTCATTTGTTTTTTAAAACTCTAATTAGTTGCAATAACCCCTCTCCTGTCTGTGTATGATGTGCATGCCACATTTGTAAGAACAGCTTCTGTCTAGAAACTCCTCACCTCAACATGCTGTCCCCCACTTCACCTAAGTTGCTGTCGAAATCCCACCAGCTAACTGTGAAATGAAACTATAAGCATGGACAATTCATCCTCATTGAAAGTATAACCTTATACTTCCATCCAACAGAAAAGAATATTTTAAATAGAAAAGTATAATTAAATAGTGTCTTTTTCTGGGTAAAATTAAGTGTTAGTGGCATGCACACCTTGCTGGGACAGTGCCACTAGGCTCCTTTCTCCTTCTACCAGCAAATCTAGCTGCCTTAACTGTTTCTCAGCATTCCAACGACAGTAATGAGAAAAGATTCGTTATTTGGCCACCCAATGATATTTTCACCATTATCTCAGGTAACTGACAGCAATATCATTTCCTTACCAGGTGCTACCCATTTAGGACCAAAAGATGTACTTTGACTGGTTACTCAGAGTTCTTTCGGTGCTTACTTAAATTCTTACTCTCCTAAACTTTAGGTTTCATTATGTCCTTTTTCCCAAACAAATCCAAACAGCATGAATCATAGCTGGTTTAAGTGTGTGTTGCATACCACTATCCTGTTGTGAATAGGATTCTTGATTATTTCTGGAGGCAAGACCATCTCCCTGGTCAGGTTCACATACTAAATTGTAATTACCACAATCTCTCCATTTTGCAGGTAGCTACCTCCATCACCCTGCCACCACTAACTTCCACTGGAAAGCTATTAAGCTAGGTCACTCAACAGGCACCATTTTTAAAACTCTGATCAGCTGCAATAACCCCTCTCCCATCTATATGCAGTGTGCATACCACGTTGATAAGAACAGCTGTAAGTTTCACTTTTTACTATTTTATGCTGACTATATGATAATAGTGAATGTTTAGATTACTTTTATACTAGGACAATTACTGGAATGAATTACCTGAATGTTTTACTTTAATGGATTGTGTTGCATTACATATCTAGTGGGCCTACATTAATACATCTTTGCCTACATATTAGTGAGCTATTAAGAATACTTCATCACTTATATTAACTTCACTTAATACTGACTTGCTGTTAACTTTTCTGCCTTTGCATTCAGTCTGTCTAGATGCTCCCCACCTCAATGGGTTGTTCCCAACTTCACCTAAGTTGCTGACTAAATCCCACCAGCTAACTGTGAATCAAAATGGTAAGCATGGATAATTTATCCTGACTGAATGTATGTCCTAGTCCTCCCATCCGATAGAAAATTATATTTTAAATAGAAAAGTATAATTAAATAGCATTTTCTTCCGGGAAAATTAAGTGTTAGTGGCATGCACACCTTGCAGGGATGGTATCCCTGGGCGCCCCTCTACTTCTACCAGCAAATCTAGCTGCCTTTATTGTTTCTCAGTATTCTGACATTAATGAGAAAATGTTAGTTATTTGTCTACGCTCTGATATTTTTACTATTATCTTGGGTGACAGACAACAGTATAATTTCCTTACCAGGTACTACTCATTTAGGACAGAAGGGTGTACTTTGATTGGTTGCTTAAAGTTCTTACTGTCTTTTCTTAAATTCTTACTCTCCTAAACTTTAGGATTTGTTATGTAATTTTTTCCAGAACAAATACAAACAGTGTGAACCATAGCTGGTCAAAGTGTATGTTGCTTACCACTATCCTGCAGGGAATAGGCTTTCTGATTATTTCTGGAGGCAAGGCCATCTCTCTGGCTAGGTTCAACCACTCTGTTTGCCCTCGCTATGCTCGGGCTCACTTTACTCCCCTACCATTCCCCCAAATCCCACCCATTCCATCTACATCTAAACTTACATCTAGATAACCACTCCCCCTCTCTTTCAACCAGTCCCATAACAGCCAAGCTTTTCCACAGCCACTTCAACACATAACATCATCCACTGGTCATACACTACAGCACTGTTTCCTCCTTGTTTGCCTCCTTATCCAATTAAACTGCAACTACTCCCTACAACACATCTTACTTCTCTGTAAAACACAGTAAATAGCCAATCCATCTCCCTCTTCACTGCTCCACAATTACCTACCTTTACTCTTCCATATTTTAGCCTATATTACTCCCAACCCAACTGATACTATACAAACTTCCTAACATAAACTCATGAATTAAAAATTCCACTTCTCTATACATATATTATTTATATCACCTCCTGCAACTCACTATTCCTCTGATTTCTTTCTCTGTCATTCCAAACCTGGCTATAAGTCTTTCCTAAATCACCTCACCTTACTTTTACTTCTACTAAATCACCTCCCTCCTAAGACATAAAATGCAATCTCTCTATATCAAACATTTCAAACACTAATCCTAGACACCTTTTTTTGTACTATCATAATGCAATCCTATGACCAAGCTTCTTATCAAGGTCAGCTCCACAACATCTTCTCCCCTCCTACAGATATAACACTTCAGCCCCACCACCCATTACCTCTTTATCCTGTAATAGCTCCCAACCTATACAACACAACTTACATAGGATACTTTCAAAATACATTTCTTCTACTTCATCCAAAATCTCAAACCTCTCTCTACTATACCAGACTCATATATAAGCTCTCCAAATGTATTTTACACTTCTCCATAAATCTAAAGCTCTGTGGAGTTATACACCCTAACCCAGGTCAGAAAACTGCTCAGCAAAATTCCTCCGACCACACTACTTTACCTCCTAACAATAACATTATACCTCCTCACAGCAGCTCAAACCACCTACGCTTTAACATGAATGTCAGGAGCATACTAAGTAAAACTCACAAACTGCATGCCAGCCTATCTGTTTACTCCCCTGATATTATAATTCTAACAGAAACCTGGCTAACACCTTAGATCACCAACAATGAAACCCCACCCACCCAGGCTATAATATGCATAGATGTGACAGAAAAAAACAAGCACAGTGGAGCCATAGCCTTACTGTATAAAAAAACATAAAAGTAGAACCTACAGAACCAAGCATGCCTGGTTTGAATAACACTGAGGTACTAGTTAGCAAACTCAAATTAAACTCCAATAAATATCTAACCATAAAAGGTACTTGCATTGCTCCTGGCAATAACCCTAACTTAAGGATTTTATACACTGGATATCAATAACATTCCCACAAGAAACCATCATGATGGGTGACTTTAATACTGACTGATACTCATATGATTCAGATAACCCCACTGACTAACGGGTTCTCCCAGGTCATTCAAACAACTAGAATAGACAAGGTTACCAAAAAGCACTCTATTTTAGAATGGATTCTAACTAACAAATCTGCCCTACCCTACCAATCAGGTTGCCTCCCTGATAGCATTAGTGACCATCTCCCTATATATTTAATTAGACACCAACTCCATTCCCCACAGAAATATTACTTACTGCCAAATTTGCAGTAAGAAAATTCAATAATGAAAACTTTAATTCCATCTTGCAAAATTGCAACTGGTCCCACTTAAAAGCTTACCACTAGATGCTGGCGTGGACTATTTTAACGCTACCTTGCTTGAAACACTAAACAGACTAGCCCCGTGTAGAACTATGAGAGTAAAATTAAACTTTGCACCTTGGCTATTAAAAGATAGTAAAAATTTACTCAAACTAAGAGATAAAGCCTGGACACTGTGACACACCAATAAAAATCAGCTCAACCTAGAACACTACAACCAGCTCCATAATATAGGTAAAGCCCAAGTCAAACTAGACAAAAAATCATATTATACTATTATACAGCAAAGGCACCACAATAATCATAAAAAAAAATATGGTGTGCCATAAACAAACTCCTTCATCCAGGACATTCCTCCACCCCTACCCCCGCAACCACTAACAATAAAGATAGCATAGCTGCACAATTCAACTCCTTCTTTACAAACACTATACACTCTATTACTAAGACTCAATGTAATGTTCCTCCAACTATCCGAACTATATCCTTAGATGAACCTAACTCCTTCAATTTCAAACCTGTACAAACATACACCATTAAAAAACTAATCTCCAAAGTAAAGCCTACAACCCTTGCAGCTGATAGCCTACCCTCTGAATACTTTAAAGTAGCAGCAGATGCCACCTCCTACCCAGTCTCCATGCTCATCAGTCTAAACAATATGTTTCTCAAACCTGGAAAATATCCCACATAATCCCTTTGAGCAAAGGTGGCAGCTTGACTGAATTCTCCAATTACACCCCCTCTATCCAAAGACATTGAAAAGTGAATTCATATGCAACTTTTCAACTGCCTCTTATCTAATAACCTACATTCTAGCACACAGCATGGATGTAGGCCAATCATTGTACCACAACTGCCCTGCTCAGCTTCACCAATACTATCAAACAATGCAGAAATGATGGGAATCTGGTACTCTCCATATTCTTAGATCTTTCCAAAGCATTTGACACTGTCTATCATCAGAAATTACTAAACAAACTCTCCACCCTAAAATTCAGCCATTTATCATGCAGATGGTTCCTTAGTTAGCTAACTAATTGACAAAAAGATGTCAAATAGCTATATGAACTTTCTTTCCTTTTACCCGTTTATATGGGGGATCCCCAAGGATCTATCCTAGGCCCTCAACTTTTCAATATATTCACCAACAGGCTTCACACAGCAACTCCTTTAGCCTCTATAGTCTAATATGCTGATGACTCCGCTGTCATCTGTTCTGCACCTACCATAAAAGAACTGGAAATGAGAACACAATAGTCCTTCCTAGCAGTTGAAACATGGTTATCAAACTCATAACTAATCCTGAACCCAGCCAAAACTAAACTCATGCTCTTTCACCCCAGTAAATAATGTGATCTCACATCTCCATTCCAATTATGCTCTTCAAATAATACGATAATGTTGACCTTAGGGCAAACCATACTACTAGGTGTCATAATAGACAATAACCTAAAATATAACATATGTCTATCCCAGTCTATCAAAAAGACACACATAAAACTAGGTGCCCTATATAGACTCAAGCCCTTCCTCACTAGCACTACAAGATAGGCAATTACCAAAACTCACCTATTATCTACCCTTCTGTATACCTCCTCCATCCTAACTAATCAAAGGAAATCTGATTTGACCAAATTAGAAGCCTGCTATAATAAAATTGCTAAATTTGCCACCGACTCCTCACACAGGTCTCATCACTGCTCTGCTTTAAACTGGCTTGAACTTCCTCGTTACCTGACTTACACCCAGCTTTTTACTGCCCACAGACTGATCCATTAGCCAGGACAAACTCCTGCTCTTCATCAATTGCTTATATCTGACACCAACACCCGAGTTCTCCGGTCCTCCAGTAAATCCCTACTCCATGTAGCCAAATCTAACAATGCCACCACTGGTGACTCTCTTTATTCCAACTACCTCTTTACAGTTTGGAATGCTATTCCACATCCTATCATAGCTACTTCCAACCTATCTCAATTTAAAAACTGCTTAAGTACTTCCTCACTAAAAAATGGCTACTCCCATGCACTACTGATTAAACCTAATTCTCTTTCCCATTAGTAATCTCACTACCCTATAACCAAACTAACTCTATCAATTGTAACTAAACTTACTGTCTTACATATTGTCCTCCTCACCCCCTTCTTCTCAACTAAAACAGCCTATCTCTCTCACACTACTATATCTGTCTATCCTGCTCTTTCTCTTCCCATCTCCTGATTAAATGCCTGACATAAATAATCAACCTTTGGGCATGTCCACTTTAAAACAGCTGATCACTGTATGCTTCTGTACAATGAACATAATTGTTAAACCTGTATGTGAAACTTTGTTACTACACTGCAGTATGTCTCTGTGAAAATGTAATCTGTTTTTCTTATACGTTTGTAATTGTATGTAATTTACCTATGGAGCTTTTATCTCCAGGCCTCCACTAAAAATGGGCTCTGTCCCAGTCAGACTTTCCCAGTAAACAAATGTTAAATAAATAAAAATAAAGATAACATAAAATAAATTTGCCCTTCCTGGTTATCAGCTAAGTTTCTGTTTCTGCAGATGCGTACTGAAAAAGTATGTTTTTAAATAGGTTGCTCAGCCCATGCAAATGTGAGTAAAGTACTTTCTGAGAATATAATCTGACCTTGTATGGATGTTTTACAAGGGAATGGTATATGGCAATCTCTGAACTGACAAGCCCTTATAAAAGCTGATTTTTATTTCTTTTATGGAAACTTGCTGTTAGAAATAGTAAATGAAGAAGCATTAAGCAGAAAAAGATTACTGTGCTATGATTAAAGAAACCGTAGACTTGGAATTCCATCAATCCATCCATCCATCCATCCATCCATCCATCCATCCATCCATCCATCTGCCCTCAACCCCTTTTTCCCATTTTGCACGAGAGGTTGGGGTGTCACTTTCAACAGTGACAATCATCTCGAGCCAAGGTTTACTCCGCTGGGTGGCTAGCCTTGCCACAGTAGTTTTATCCCCTTGTATTGCCTGCCAAATAATTGTTTATGAATATTTTGCAGTTTATTTAATTCATAGGTTAGAAACTAACATTCTGTATTGTAAAGCTGAAAAAATGGCAGAACAAATTAAAATAATAAAAGAAAATATAGGACACGTTATGAATTGGAAAGGTTGGAAATATACATAATGGATACGTAAGGTACACAGGCAGCACACATACAGACCATGCAACATGGCTGAAGGAAAAATGACAAGCGGGATAGGGAATTTTACCAGCCATGATGCAATGCAAAAAACAAATATGTACAAAGGCACAAATCATTGCTGAGATGTTGAAAACTGTGTGACAGTCATACCAGAATGAGTATGAGCGATGGTAGGGGTGTGTGTTAGAGACCACTAAATGAGAAGTGCCGTCGTTGCAGTATACAATGGCTATTGAATCCAGTCATCCACCAGGCTGCAGAGTAAGACAGGCAGCATCTGGGGTGTGCAAATGCAGGCCAGAAAGTGCAGGAACAGACAAAAACCTCCAAAACTGCATGTGAAAAGCAAACAAGTAAGCGCAGTATCAAACAGTAGTACCACAGCAAAAGATTAATGCGGTTATGTAGTAAATAAAGTAGTATATACATGACAAAGACAGGAGAAATGGGATCCATATGTGAAAGACTCATGCCATGTCAGAGGCAACACATGTGGATGTTCAGGTATACAATATTACATAAGCCAAACAGAAAGAAAGCTCATCACACATACCCACAGCAATGACATAGAATATTTTGTAAATGGTGATACATATACGATTAATGAAAGCTAAGGAATGTACGCCTGTGAATAGGCAGGAGGCTTAGAATCTCTGGGTGATCCACAACACACAAGTGTAAGATATACATGGATGGAATCTGCACAATTGCCACCATTTTGTTTGCATATGCCTTACATGTGCATGATATCCAACATGGTAGCATAAGGTCATATTGTACCAATACACTTACAATGCAATGATAATATTTTTCAGGAAGGTAAACATAAACATAACATATCATATGTCATATAGATGTAAAACAAGTTGGGCAAAGCTATAAGGGTAAAAAGCGATGGACAACATAGACCCTCTGCTGTGAGGAAATGCCAACAAGAGAAAGTAGGCACAGAATAAAGCAGGATAACCATAGCTAACGAGACACAGGTACACATGCATGGGTCCACAAAGCAACATGGACAGCAAGTCCTCACGAGATACATTGAAGCAAATGGCCAACATCTGATACATGCAGAGGGCATTGGGGATGCCTATAAGCATGTCTGTGTACAAATGACACAAATAACACAATAATGTGCAAAAATTAAAAAATAAAAAAGCAGATGACATGGATACACAACAAAAGTAGTTTTGCATATCACACACCCATATATACTGTCATGCAAACATTAACAATAGGTGGCACAATCACCATTATTGATTTAAAATCAGCATGCATGCTTAGGACTAATCAATGGACAGAACAGTGCACACAAGTACAGCACAACAAAATGGAATAACTGCATTTAACAAGTTACATATTAGAAGGGTGGTTGTGTGTTGATCATATTATGGCCATCCACATGTGCATCCATTTAAATCACTGGATATGTACTACAAAGGCAAATGCATGGACATGTGTGCTAACCCACATCTACATGTTCTAATATAAGATAGTTTCAAAAGGACTGGCTAGTGCCATAAGCAAGATATTAACAAATGAAGAAATCATGAATAAACAAAGCATCACCTCCACATATTCACTAAGGGGACAGTGAATGCGAATGCAGTATGTGAAGGGTACATATTCATGGGTACCGGTCACTGTACAACAACAACAACATGGCACAATAATTGGCAGCACATGGTACATGCAAAGTCATTGCAACAGTGGGACAACATGACCCAAAAATGTTGCATAAGTCACAAAATCATGGGCATATCATGCTAAATGATTTAAGACAGCAGATATCAATGCACAAATGTCAGCAACACATGCACAAGCATAGTGTTTGCAAATAAACACGCTTGACTGACCTCACTGTGTTATGTGATAAGAATGGGAATAATATATCATCTGAGCTGCTGTCATCCCTCATACGTATAAGCAGGAACAACACAATTAGAAAAATTTTGACCTACTCACATTACACGAACAGCAACAGTCATATCTGTCACATACAGGCCAAAGTGTATCAGACATAACAACAGGAATACACACACATATATGCAGTTCAAACAAGTAACATCCCAGCTAATGCAGAGCAATGTACGCAGTAATAACAGCATGTCTTCATTATGTAAATAGTAATGACAACACGTGTCATTTGTTAATGTGTCATACTGCAGCAGTAAGATAAAGCCGCATATGACCTGATATGTGCAGTATATATTATGAAGTATGACAGAAAAGCATGACAGCAATATGGGATGTCTGCACAATTGTGTCTAGTCTGTACAGATTTAAATATGGAAAACACCATGGTGACAGCATTACAAAAATGTATATGCAACATGGTTAACGGGTGACATCACAGCAGTATATAATTGGAATGGTAGTTGAAAGCTGATGAAAAACTGAACACAGTTACAAGCACATGGACAGCAGGTAATATCTAAAAATGATGCATATGATACACATATATAGCTGACCATCAACAAATGTTTCCCTGTCACTACTTAAGTCTTTTATGCCTACTTACATACTTGCACAATTAAAACGACATAATAATGATCATGCAGATAGCGTTCAACACCTCAGACATAAAATAAATCTAGGCATGGCTTGGGGTACATGAATAACAGGAGATGGTTTGAAATGTGTTTAATAAACCATCACTGTCCAGGTATACAGAGATGCAGAAGAAATGTAACTTAAAAAGCACATGCCAATAAAGGTCTGCCAAGAACAATAAAAATATTGAGCCATCAGACACCCATTTAATAATATGATAAGCAGGCTATGCACAGTCCAGTGAGAAGCACTACTATACTTAAAAGTTTGCTACTAAATGGAGTACAAATAATAGTAACAGTTCATGCAGCACACATGTAAAACCAAACCAATATGTCAGCTGAACACAAATGTCTGTTGGGCTTCATCAACAAACTGCAAGTAAGCTTACTGTAACAACAACAAGCTGTTGATAATACATGGCACTACATTCCACTGAAAATAATGTAAAACAATTTTATTCACAATAAATTTGTGTGTATTACACGCACCTTACAGATACATTATGGGATATCAGAAATAAGATTAACCTGCCTGAGTGTCATAAAACTACACTTCTACACCTAAAGATTTAAAGACTGCAAACCAATGAAAATACCAAAAATAAACTACTAAAACAACAAAAGCAAAGATCATGGTCATGAGATCAGCTGTTAAAAATTTCAACTTTATTAGTGCTTTCATCCACAATCCAAGTTCACCAGTGGATTGTGAATGAAAGTGCTAATAAAGCTGAATTTTTAACAGGTGATCTCGAGACCATGTTCTTTGCCTTTTGTTGTTTTGAAGATTTAAAGACGTTAATACTATTTCTGGTCACATAAAGGAGGAAAGTCATAACACATACCTCTATCCTTCTGCTGCTTCTCAATCCTGTGCATACACTCTATGCACAAGATTCTATTTCTGGAATGATCTTCAGCAGCTGCAAACAGAAAAAAAATGATGTATTCCAACAGCAGCAAAATGATTGCTTAAGCTCAGTGCATAATGACTGCTATGTACAAAAACTACAGTGAAAAATCATAAGTACATTTTAGCAAGCATTGCCATACCATATTTTGCATATTCAGTTATTGATATTTCACATAGAGTACTGTGAGTAACCTAGATTCAAACCTTCAACTGTTACCAGTGTTCAAAGAACAAACCAAAACCCTACCTGCATAGCTAAACCATCTTCTCTTTCTTTGCATGAATTTATGGAAGCCAAACAGCTTACAGCTATGAACATGCAGGGGAAACATTGCACACACTATCAGATGTGCCAGTCTAAGATGATACTGTCTAAATGTGCAGACATACCTAACCATCTGTACACACCTATTGTATGCTGAACTTATTCTGGTGTTATGCCATTATCAATAATAATTTGTATATACATGTGATGAATGATACCTCAATGTTGAAAAATTTCTGTATGTACATATGCATGTATACAATTAAATGTATACATACATGTGCAGAGGCAGATATGCATAGATCAATATATATTCCTATGTGTGTAGGTGTTTGGACATGTACATACATATATTAGCCAGATGAGAAGTTGTATGTATATTACATTACACTTATAAGAAGATCACAATTTCTACTGTGTGTACTACACATAGGTTGCTATATACATTTACATCACATTGTACATAAGATATACAAAATGCATTGTGCATTGTGAATTGGTAACCTCCAAAACATAAATGAGTGAACAATATCATTCATTACACATTTCCTGTAAATTAGTCATGTCTGTGTAATAATATTCATTCTGGCCAATGTCTGTGGTGGGATTCGAACAACAAAACTATACAGTCATGACTGTGTGTTGTCACATTGCTTACAGTGATATCCTTGAAGTATAGCATGTTAGGTTTGTAAGAAAACATTTTTCTGTACTTGCAACACATAAGTAGCCATTAAAGGAATTACTGTACAACTGTACTATGCAAACCTACCCACGTACATTATGTAGGAGGCAGTCATTTAAAAGAAGTAATGGATTATAACAGACTGTTCTGCAATGTAAACTGTAGAGTCAACAAATGAGGCTTGGCACAAGCCAAGTTGTCCTGAGACATCTTCAAGGTGGTGTTAGGTTGATATTAATGGGAGTTCAATGGGTTGTGGAGGTAAAAGGGTTTAACAGTGGGAGGGTTGATTGGAAGGAAATGAGATAAGGGTGGGAGGTGCTTAAGGGACTGAGATGAGTGTAGCTGGGTAAGTAATCACATTTTGGCATGAACTTGCTACAGCAGGCTCTTGTCCATGACGACCTGAAGGGAAGAGTGGTCTGGTAGGCCTTAGAGCGGTGGGGTTGATGGTGAGGTGGAGAATTTGCAGGTTTGAGGTGAGTAAGGTAGTAATGTAAATAAAAAAAATAAATAAATAAAAATAAATAAATAAATAAAAAATGGTGGGTGAGAATTGGTAATTTGAGGGGTATTATGCTTGCTGCATTTAATTGACATAGGGATTTGTTGGTTGTCTACATGAAGTGCAGGCTTGAAATGAGGTAGGCATGAATGTTTTGGGATGTGAACTTTAGGGAGAATGCAGCAGGCTCTGTGGGAGGGGCCGCTAGTGTGAGAGATGAAATAGCTGCTTGGTACTTTAAAAAAAAAAAATAGCGGAAGAGGATCCTGTTTTCCCTATTGGGAGTTGCAGATAGGATCTTCATGGATGTGTCTTGCGGCTGTTTTGTTGGTTCACAGTTTTGCGGGTTTTCCCTGGTGGTTTGGTTGCTCACCTAGATGGTTTGCTATTTCGCGGGCTTTCCTTTTGTTTGCTTGATGTACCGGATGATGGCGGGTTTTGTGGGCTCAGAAACATGGTTGTCCTTGGCGCATGTGCAGGGGAGCCTAGAGGTAGCTGTAAAGGTAATGTATGGCAGCTGACTGCGGCTGAGCTGTGGGTTGGTATGGTTGTTTCCTTGACACGGTTCCTCCAACTAGTGTGTAGATGTTAACAGGCCTTTTAAAGCAGTGCAATGTTTTTTGACACATGTTATGCATTTAATAAAGGTTGTGTGGTCTGGATGGTTCATGGTTTCTCTTTTGCTATAATGAAGCCACAGGTGATTTTCCCGGGCTTTGGGCAGAACAGTCTGACTGTGGTTGCCATGCATGCATGGTGGCAGTGTGTGTCTGAAGATTGTGACCTTCGTAGATTCCGTTGACTATCCAGGCATATGTTGCACCATTTGGCGTGCTGATCCCATGTTTTTCCCTGTTCTGTTGGCAGTTCACTTCATGCAAATTTGCTTTTCTGGGAGTGAGCAAAAAGAGAAAAAAATGATCAATGAAATTAAAAAAAAAAAGGGAGACTCTCGGTCATCGTCCTGTGGTAGTGGGGAACAGCGGTGAATTTTCCTGTGGGGATTATGAGAGCTGGGATGTTGTTGACAGACAGGTTACCGCTGTGGTATGCTTTCATAAATAAATATTCTATAAGCTGCTGCTGTATTGTGAGTGGTATAATTGTTTGTATAACAAACTCCCATTGTAAATGGGCTATGTATAGAATCGATCTGTTTCGATATGTATCGATCGGATGGCAGGGGGGGAGCTGATTCATTAATCCTTGACGGGAGAGAATTGATTTGGCAACTTAGACTGGATGTGTGCCATTATCCAGGCATCAATGACAGATTATCTATATCATGTATATTGAAACTTAAGAGTTTAACTAGATAGTATTTATTATACCTATTGATTTTCATTATGGCATACAACCACAAGTAAAATATAGATAATAGTTTTAATTATAAATATACATACAATAACATATTTGATTGCACAGTAGCTTTCGGTAGCAGTTGTTTTGTATTCGGTAGTAGCATCATATGAGTAAAGTACCCAGGGGTTATTGATTGTTTATTTTCACTTTTATTTTTATTCTGATTTATTGCATTCATTGCATGATGTGACATTAAAATTCCATCATTTACATTCACTAAATTTAACAACATGCTGGCTCATCAAATAAGTAACATCTATTATTTTTATATGTTTTTAATCAATCAGGTTCTTTTCCGATTAATATAATGTTTTTGAGGAGTTTTTATATGTGTTCAATGATATTTTGTATATTCTTCTATAGATAAGATGTGCGGGTATTTAAAGGGTAGTGATCGAGTGACGTTGTTTCCGCTTTTATTTTTCTTAGGAGTTTTCTGAGGAAGTTGGTGTATTGTAACCGACGAAAAGCTTGGGAGAAGCTTAAACCTAATAAATTTTGTTTGTTTTACATTTTGGCGACTTGGAGTTTTATTTTGGTGTTCTCGAGGGATGGAGGAGTTTCATGCATCTCATCTCTCTTACTATGTATAGAAGGGGCAGCCCTGCTGATAAAGCGTAATGAATCTAGTAAATCCACGTGGATGACTTTAGCAATTAGCTTTGACATGACTTTAAAACATTCATGTTAGGGTGCAACATCTGCACTGTGTCGCTGCCACTGTATAACTTCAACTTGTAGGATTATTTTACAATAGCAGGCAAGGAAACATCACATTCAGGGTGGAAATACAGAATGAATATTATGAACTTCCTAATATGTTGTCAGACTGAACATAGGCCGAAAATCTGTGTTTAAAATATTAATAGATGATCTGAATACAATCATTTGACAATGCTGGGTACGGCATGCAGCTCTCAGGCTTCATGAAAAAAAAATGGCAATTCATCTTTCTGCAAAGCTGTGCAAATTGTAGTTCGTCATTAGCAGGGCTAGGACACCGAGGCAGAGCTCTGTTGCACTGATGTGCTGCTCAGAACTAGTAGTTTGCATTGGTCTGGTCTCAGTATAACTTAGAGAAAATTGCTGGTGAAGGGAGGCACTGTGACAGATAAATTACTTGTCAGTGTAAGAACATTGTTTCTTGAGACATTTACACTCAGTTGTGTATCACTTATAAGGGCAATCCTATGCAACACTGTCACCCATCATATTTACGAGCAGACAGGCAAGCATTGTGTTGTCTGTATTTTCCTTTTTGGTATTTCTGAAACTGGCAGACTAAATGGCTTGCTACTTTTTCACAATTGCATATATTATGCATGAGGCAGGAGGTGTTTTTGATTCGTGATTTCAAACTGCAACCTATATATCTTTTTCCATACACAATGGTATCTGTAGCATTGTTGAAATACGTCTGGAATCAGTGGTGGAAAAGCATGCCTTGCTGACTTCTGAGGATTTTCTGTTCACGGGGTGCCAAGGGGGGGGTGAGGATTTGTCTGGATGGTAAATCAGAGGATTTCAATCTTTAAATAATGTTGCACAGGTTCCTTTAATGGTAGGACTGAAACCTTTCTTACAGTATTTCTCAGAGGGTGGGTGTTGCTGTTGGGCTTTCCTGTATTTATACCTTTGTTACTTGGTTCTTTCGAAGAGGTTGAGAGGTATGGTTGCTGTGCACTATTATAGCTAGTGCTGTACATAGTCATAGTTCAGAAGGGTTGCAATGGTCAAAATTTTACTTCATACTTTAGGACCATTCAAGACCCTGTTAGTCAACTAAAGTTAGCAGTGATATTGAACACATGTGATTGAATGCGCAAATGGGTACATAGATGTTTGGTTTTGTTTTCGGATTCCGGTACTTGAAGCAGCAAGAATGAAGGTGATTTAAGAATGTGTCGGGTCATGAGCAGAACAGAAAGATGGAGGATTGGTAGGGTGACAGCTTGCTCTGTGGTCGTGGAGGGGGGACCTTGGTTGGAGGAAGCAGGCATTCTGAGTCATACCTTTCATCTGTACAGGTTTTGTGGAATGTTCAGATTTTGCCTCATATTTTGGCCATTTTTCATAACATTGTGATTTTCTAGGAATCATTGAAGAATTGTGACAGATGTGAAGCACAGGGGACCATTAGTTGGTGGATTGTATCAGTGCTCTCAAGAGGTAATGGTTGCTAAGCCTACTCTAGTAAGTACTTAACTTGATATGTCGGATTTGGGGCAGGGTGTTCAAAGATGACTTAAAGTTAACTTATAGGTTCATAGGTTCATAGGTTCATACTAGGCTATCTGCCCTAGGGCATTTATAAGCCTAGCCAGAATGTGTTTGGCTTTCGCCACCCATTTTAAATTTATTTTGCTATGCCCTTTTTCGAGGTTAGTATACTGTGCCTCTGTCTAACAGTGACACAGAAGTGATACCCGGGGTAAACCTACGATCTCCCATCCACTCATCAAGATTCCTCTTAAAAAGAGTCAATTAGGGACTCTGCCTAACCTGGACTGGGATTTTATGCAGTGACTATATGCAGGGATTATATGCAGTGACTTAAAGTTAACTTATAGGCAGAGGAAGCAGTATTGGTGGTGGTTAAGGGAGTTGCATGCTTTTGGGACATGCTTTGGTTCTGGTTATCATGTACTTGAATTTGGAGCTTACCTACTTTGCTGGGGAGGCTGGGTTGATGTCTGTTAGATGGTATGTTGAGCACGTTTATTTTGCATTCACTAGGCAATTTTAAGTTTAGTACAGCTGGGTAGTGTAAGGCCTAGAGAGGATAAGGCATGTTGAAGCTAAGTTATAGCAGGGTTTAATATTTGCTTAGGGGTAGTTTTGCATTCTTACTGATGGGAGAAGAGTTACTAGGTTAATGGCTTTGAAGTTCAGGTAAGTAAGGTTCCTTAATCTAGAGTGCACTGCATGGTAAGACTAAGCTGATTAAATTACCAAAAAAAAAAAAAAAAAAGAATAAAAGGGGGAGGATGGAAGAGTAGGAAGGGTGCTGAAGTCATATTTATATTGGAAGGACATTATGACTGTAGGTCAACTTGACAGCACTCAAGGTTAAGATGTTTGTTTTTTGTTAGTAAATTTACAGTTCTTTTTTTTGCAGATCAATGAGGAATAGGTGCACAGTGGACAATGGGCCAGTAGCAGTAGGATGGGTGATGTGGTCATAAAAGGAGATGCACAGAGTCTCATCAGTCAGTGGCCTGAAGGGATGGATATTGCAGGGATGGAGTGGTGTTCAAGGACGGCACAGATGGATGAGATGCAGAGTTGGTGCTCCTGGCAACCAGAAGGATGTTCATTCAATGGAGGAGAGGAGGTTGCCATGAATGTCGGCTGTGGCAGCAGTATGTCATAGGTCACAATTTTATAGCATGTCTTTGAATGGAAGTTGTTATTGTGCATTTCTCTCTTGCAACTATAAGGTAATGTCTTTGATTTGGTGCTTGTAGTAGGAGGGTAGTCATTAGGATTTAAGTCATTGCGGCATTATTGGTACAGGGGGTATTCATTGAAATAGAAGCAGGGGTAGGAGTATTACCATGGGAGCATACCATTCATGGCAAGGGAGAGGTATAATTATGCTTATTGCTGAAGGACATATTAGGAGGATAATTCGACTAGGGACTTCAAATCATGCATGGGGTAGAGAGAGAGCATGTCAAGTGCTCCTGGATGGGGAATGATTTGTCAGTTAAGGTATAAAGGTATAGTTATGGTTATCTATATCTATATAGGTTGGATTGAGGTTTAAGCAAAGAGACTATATAGGGTTTTAATTTTGGCAACATTTTAATTTATGGTAAGTTACAGTTATGAGAGGGTAGGAATGACAAGGTGGAGTCGTGGTCAATGAATTGGAAGACAAGTTAGGTTTGTGAGGGTCAAGCTTTTCAGGTAGGAGAGGCAGTGAGGCAGTCAGTGTACTTTAGTGCTGGGCATTACAGGTGGGTTTTCAGGTACTAGGTCATTGTTGGCCAGGTTCTATTTCTATAGTTGTGGCTAGGGTTTAACCAAGAGGGGCCTTAGCAGGTACTGATTTGAGGGGGTGCTTTAGGTTATGACGATGTTGGCTGTTTTCAGCTATCAGCACCTTAATCAGGAGCATATATAGTTTTGTGCTATTGTGACTTTGGTGGGTTCTCAGTGCTTTGAAGGGGCAGCCTTGGTTGAGTGCGTACAGGGAGAGACATTGAATACTGTAAGATGGGTTTTCTTTGATGGGGTGCAGATTTCAGTTTAAGGGTTTATAGCTTTTGTGGCATTTAGTTATGACTAGAGGTTGGCATTATGAAAGGTTGAGCCATGGTCAGTGGCTTGAAGGTGGTAGACTAAAAGAAAGGTGTTCTTTGGAGTGGATATGTCAGTGTGGTACAGTGGAGTTACAGGTAGTTCTACTTTATTTAGTTTTATTAAGGAGTATTTAGTTTTATTAAGGTGTGTTACTTGCGGGATGGGGTTGGCATGTCACTAATCTTGTGCTGACCAGGTGGCATAGGACATTTTCATTCTGGTATAATCTGGTTTTGACCTGTGGCATTGGGCATTTTCAGTTTGGTATATTGTTGGTGACATTCAAGGGTATTGTTAGAGTAAAGAGGTGTCAGACTGCTAAAGCCATCATGGGGTTTAGGTGCCTTACTTTTGATATGGGTAGTTGGTGTTGGCAAGGTGGTTGTTAAATGGCAGTTTGAAGTTTTTGATGCCTGCATGTCATTGGGAAAGTAAAAAGAATTGTTTGAGAAAGGTGAAATGCAGTTGCTTTAATCTGGTGGTTGGGGTTGTGTATTCTTGCTTCAGTGGCAAGTGATGCTTTGGTAGGCATTAGGTAATTGTCAGGGGCTGGTAATGTCCTGGCAATTATTGTACACCGAATGATGTTTGGCCTTATCCCTTAAGGGTGGCTAGCTGATGGAAGTTGGTGGTGTGGGGGAACAGCCTGGGCAGGCTGGTGGTGGAGAAGAGGCACAGGCTTGCCCTCTTCTGTTCCCTCTCTGGTGTCTGGTGGTGCATTTTTAAAGTAAGTGAGCAAAGGTATGGATGCTGCTTACTGGGTCGGATGAGCAGGTATGCTGTCCTGATTAACATTGCATAGATGTTTATGTTGTGTTTAGAATCAAATACACTATGGCAGTTGTATTTAACAAATTTTGGTAATCAAAGTCATGTTATGGAAGTTTTAATAAAGGTCGTCAAATGTCATTCGGTGTGTTTTGTTTATTGAAGGGGACCGGAACAAATGTATGTACCACTCAACATTCACACATTCAGCATTATCAACATATGTATTTTGTATAATGTTTCTACAAAGTTTACAGATAACAGAGATATGCATAGTCATCCGCCTCCTAAGCACTATAGGCCTCAGTGCAGCATGTCCATACTAGATTTGTAAAAATCTGTACTGTACAAATTATCAAACAAATACAGAGCTTCCATATGTGATGTGCAATTTTACATGAATTACTGACAGTAATGTTTGGAAAATGTGCGGCACTCTGATTTGAAGTCACACATAAGCACACAATACTTGTACTGTCTTACTGCTTAAGAATTTCAGCTAATGTACATAACATTTCTTTTAATGTTTTAGAGTCTGTGGAATAATGATCAAATGTGCATTTATCAGTGCTTGCAAAGTGTTAACAAGATTGGCAAGTATTTCAGCCATGATGACTGGCATTGGTCTTACATTCATTAAATTAATGAAAGCAGACATTGATTAGAGAACTTGCGTGAACTTATATGGGCGTTCACTAATGGTATTCCAAAACATTAAATGCTAATACGCCTCATAAAGCTGTGAGTGCTTTATTAACCTCTGAATGTTTTTGTTTATGAGCCATTTTAATCTACAGACCTATCAGTAATCATTACAAGACATGGGCTAGGACACATCTACTACAGGTATACTTTGTAAGGTTGTTCATACTTTTGCTATTGTGCATCATTGTTTAACACACCTGTGATCTATGATATTGATGTTGGCTTCTCTACACAGGTACATCTGCTAAAAATGTGTGTTTTTTTCATGTGTCTTCATATCCTGTTACTATGATCCATAGTTGTTATGTGCCTCTGCCTGCTGTTATGATTATGGATTATGCTCACATGGTTGTTCATTTGCCATTTTATGGTACATGATCTGCCTTACATTGGAGGATATGCTCCACAACGAGGGAGGATGTGACTGGTAAGGTTGTTTAGATGTTTGTTACTGTTCAATATTGATAGTTACATATGTGCCCTTCATGATTAATATGGTCTTGTTCACCTGCACAGGACACCTGCAATCCAAAACATCATCATCACTCATCAGGTATGTATATATGTTATTGGCCATGTGTTATACCTCAGGTTTAATGCTACATGATGCCTTGTATGTGCTCACTACTGAGTGGTGCACTATTATTTTTAATGAGTGCCATTTCATCCCTTACCACAGGTGGTAGGCTCAGTGGAGGACATGTAAGGAATGTTTTAGTACTTGTAATGACATTATCTGTCATGTGTGAGCAATTTGTAAGTGACATGGCATACTTGTGTTGTATACCATCCTGGAACCACCCACAGACATGAAGACCTGCTATGTCCAAATAATAATTAGCATGGTTGTTTTATAGTTGTCCAAATATCAGTGCTATGCTGTGTCATTTGACTTCTGTGAATGCATATGACATGTTCTGTATGTCTATTTTTGCAGGACATCCACTATCTGCTTCTTCCAGTAGCCTTTCCATTGAAACTGAGGTGAGATGTGATATGGTGTGCCTCATTTTGATAGTAAAGTCAATGGCACATGAGCCTGGAAGGGGAAGACATGTGGTTCATGTTGTAGGCTCTGATAGGGAACATAATGTGTCAGCCCATTCTGATGATGTGGAGACATCTGATTATGGACATGATGATGATGACCATGACCTGCTGTCTCACATACAGTCTGGTAATGATGGTGAATCTTCCCCACAACAGACTGATATTGTCAGTCAGACTGTACATGTTAGTGTAACTGATGTGGATGGATGCATGGCAGAGGGTGTCTGCCTCCTATTACAAGCAATTGAATGATCACAACAACATTGTGGCTCTGACCTGCTCAAACTTGTTTGTGCCACTGATCGTGTAGCACACCAGATGTATGCCTTATATAAAGGTCAGGAGTGCAGACATGAAGAGATCATGGCAGGACTGCTGCACAACATGAGTGTGGCATCTGTTACCTTGTTGTGGCAGTGCTAGTGCAGTACCATAGTACAAACTGAGTGATATGTGCCTTACTGTACTGAGCAGATTGCCATTAGTAGGGAGAGGCAGACCACCTCTCATTAGACCCATACATGGAAATTGGACATCAATGTGCTACAATGTGGTACATCTGCTGTTGGTCACTCAGCTGTGAGCACAGCAATCACATCCAGACAGACACATATTGCACTACAGCTCGTATCCACTCTTTGTTATTTATTTATTTATTTTACACTTGTTTACCAGGATAGTCCGACTGGATATATGCCCATTTTCAGCGGAAGCCCGTGGAGAAAATCTCCAAATCAACAAACTTACATAGATAACATTAGAAAGTGTAAAACAAAGTATAACACAAGTATAAGACAAGTGACTATGTACAATGATTAGTGGTGTTCACTAACTGGGACTCACAATTCACTCAGTCAGACACATTTAAACAACATTAGAAAGTATAAAACAAAGTATAAAACAAGTAATTATGTACAATGATTAGTGGTGTTCACTAACTGGGACTCACAATTCACTCGGTCAGACACTTTTAAAATGCAAGAGACATCAGATTGGTTGCATAGCTTGGTGAAGTGGTTACATGGTGCAGTATGTGGAGATTATGTTTTCAGTTTATAACTTAATCAGGGTTGGTACACGGGCAAAGCCAGTTCTCTTTGAAATACCGTTTGAGGTTTTTTTGAAGAGACTTATGGATGATTGTAGGGTTATATTACTTGGCAACGAATTCCAGGTTTTGTCAACAAAGTTGGCAAAAAGGGACGCACCAGCAGCATTATTAGCTTTGTGGGTTTGAACCAGTAGTTTGTTGGCTGATCATAGGGATCTTAAGTTGCTGTATGGCTTAACGATATTTACAAGTGAGGGGGTATCCGCCGGGTGGCACAAAAGTTTGTGTGCTATTAAGAGTTGATTAAATTGAATTAAGCTGGGCAGTTCTAGCCACTCTAGTTGTCAGGTTCTAGCAATGGTGGGTTCTATAAGTGGAGCCAGTGGCGAATCTGGCAATATGGTTGTAGCTATGGGAGAGCTTACCTAGTTTGGATTTGTTGAGGTTTGAGAGTATTGGCGAGGCATATAAAAGAGTAGAGAGTAGGTATGACTGGGCAATTGCAGTTCTAGCCAGTGGGGTTAACAATGTTTTGTTTCTATACAGTGATCCAAGCTTCTTTTTGATGGTCTGTATGGTTTTGTTGACCTGTAGGTCAAATTTAAGATTGTTGTCTATGATAATGACATGATGATGTCTTTGTCCCACAATAATAGTGCCACTACATCCAGGTCCTCATTACAGTGCCATGGGCCAAGTGTTTCTGGACATAGCAGGGGCAGCCAGGACAGCGGTGTCAACCATCAGCATGAGTACCCTAAACTGTGGGAATAAAACTGATATTTGACTCAATATCTGTCCTGTTGTGTCATTCTGACTCTGTGGCAATGATAACTGCTGTGCTGACCACTGACTAATCAATCTCTAGGTAGTTTTTCAAATGTCTGATGCCACAGGTTTTTTTATTGATTTTTCTGACCTAGATGACTAGCCTTCAGTTGTGATATGTAGCACTTATTTACAATTAGCATATGGTAGTACAGTTATTGATGACAGTCTCCATGCTTCTATGTTTGCATCTCTTGCTCGTTGATATAGACCACATATTTTCATGGTTATTGGCATGTTATCTTTGTCAACCAACCATGCTACATTACACATTTCCTAGTTGTCTGCTATTCCTGCATGCGCAGCCATGCATCTGTATGCAAACCCGGGTCACTAATGGTGGACTGCACATACCTCACCATCAACTCTCACTGTATTTCTGTGAACCTCTTTCCATTTTGTAGCCTCATGCTGACATGGAGTTCCCATGTGTGCTTTCCCATATCTCACTGATTCCACATAACACAAATACACACACACGCACACACACACACACACACACACACACACACACACACACACACACACACACACACACACACAGACACACACACACACGCATATATATAGATATAGCTATAGATATAAATATAGATATAGATATACTGCAGTATTCCCAACATTGCTGCATGTTCTATGGCTGCTGTGTAGAGACTGTCATTGATATTTTGCATTACTAAATGTATTCTTACCTCTAACTGTGAAATGTTGCAGCAATAAGCTTGTCATCAATGCACTGCCATGTGTGCAACATTCCACGTCAGGCACAGGATCTGAGGCTTTTTTTATTTTGGATGGTCCTTGGAAGATTTCTAATTACCCAGTCTGCTGTGTGTTGTTTATTCTGTTCTGTTGCACATCACACAGTGCTATTTGTATTGGTTGTACAGCCCCTGCTTTTCAGCTATATTTGTACTGATAAATTCCCATATTTTGCATGGACATGTGGTACCAGCTATTTTGTGGCTGCCTTCCAATGCAAGTTACCTGTATGATGATATCATACCTGTGCTACAACACCAGCTGTTGTACACACCTCATATGTGCCAGACATTTGCCTTTGTGGTCCTTGATGATGTTTCCTTTGCATGCATCCAGATGTATTTCTTGCTGAGTGTTATGTGTATGTTCTTACATGTACTTACTATGCTTCTATTGTGTATGATGTTTAATATAGACAACTGATGGTGTCTTTCCATTAATCCTGCGTTGGGCTGCTTTTGTGTGGCAACAGGTGAACACCACTGTTTAGTCTGTGTATATTGGTACATGTGACTTATCATGACTCAAAAGTGTGTGTCACATGCTGCCATGTTGCCTCAACTAGGACATATGGTTGCATCCTCCATTACCCAGGCTACTCCTACACATGTTCCCGAATCCCTGACTACTGGGTCTAATCTTTGGGGTGTATTATCAATGTGGTACTTTTCTGAGGAAACCATCTTTGCAAAGGATATTATTACAAATTTCTTGGCACTGAGATTTTTGACTGTGGCTCCAGCACCAGTTATTGATCCATGTCAGGCCTTCTTGGAGAATATTTGTGTATTTGGAGGATTCTAAGGCAGCACTTAGTTTGCAATCATCCACAAACTTGGAAAGGCAGTGGCTGTTGATGTTGGCTTTGACTTCAGAGAAATAGGATCCAAAAACAAGCAGCCCCATCACCAAGCCTTGATGGACTCTGCTAGTGACTGGCCTTCTTGTGGAAGGAGACTCCCATATTCCAACTTCTTACTCCTTATCTTTCAGCCAGCTGGCTGTCCAGTGGGTGACACAGAGGTGTATACCTAATTTCATAAGATAGCTTACAATTCTGAAAGGGTGTATTGTGTTGAATTCCATGGCCAGATCAGGGTAAGCAGTGTGCATCATTTTCCCTCATCCATTGCTTTGGTGACCTTTTTGTAGAAGTCCTTCAGGCTGCTTATTCATGATCTGCCCTGGATGAGACCAAACTAGGATGGATCCATGTCTGATGGTTTTCTCTGTCATTATCTGTTATTTCCATGATGATTCTTTCCATCATTTTGCAGAAGATGCAAGTCAGACTAGTGAACCTGTAGTTACCCATGTCCAAAGATGGTCCATCCTTGTGCAGAGGGATGGCAGTTGCAGTCTCCCATTCACTTGGCATAGAGCCTGTGTGAAGGCTACATTTAAACAATGATTCTAGTAGTCCTAATAGGTCATGTTTGATGTTGTTAAGGTGGCTTCCTGGAATATTAATGGGGCTCAGTGATTAAGTGTTTTTGGCCTTGGAGAGTATGTCTTGGAACCTGTTCCCTAGTGATAGTTAGGGGAGTTATGTTTGAGGGTATTTCCTGAGGGGTGTCTGAGAAGTGAAGGGGTAAAACTGGAGTTATGTTTGTCATCCAGTAGTCTTTCCACATCTTCTGGCTCATTATATGTGGCTGCATCAACAATTAGTTTAGTTAATTGTTGTGTATTGCCTTTGTGGACATAGTTAAAGAATTACTTGTGATTGGCCTTGGCCTGGAAATCTATTTTTTTCTACACTTGATTAGCCCCCAGCAATAATTTTTGCCATCATTTTCTTCCTTTTGTTAAAAAAAACATTAATGTTGGGATTCCAGCTGGGTGGCTTGTTTACTGAGTTTGTTCTGAGTTTACTGTGGGTAAGTACATCTGTTATTATGCAGCCATTACTATGACTGCACAGGGTTTAAGTGAAAAGTTACACACCTCTTAACCTTCTAATACAAGAAATCTGGAGAAAGCCTAAAATAATGGGGGACCCCAAAATAGGGACAGATTGTAAATGTTGTTCATATAAACTTGGAATGTTGTTAGAATAACAGGATTTGTGTTAACATGCATTTTCTGAAGGACATGATGTCTAAAACTCAAATGTATGTCATTATTTTCTGCCTTCAATCATCAGTGATTTGGTAGAAAAATGCTAATTTTATGAATAACAAAGTAAAAATATGTGACAAAAATCTGGACATTCAGCAAAAATCTGGACAGTTGAGAGGTATGCAGTTATACTTAGGCATCGGTGTTCCCAGTGTTTGTGGGGTTAGAATTTTGCTAGGGTTTTACATAATAGTAGGAAGTTTGCCCTGAAATAATTCCTAAAAGTTTCAGTGCTAGCTGGGGCCCTGGGTTTTATTTTTATTTCAGAGGAGACAGCCTTATGGTCCAACCTAACCAGTGTGGACGTTACACAAGGGGCCAGGGGTCTGTGCAATAGTGCAATATTCTCCCATGTTTGTGAGGATCAGGTCATAGATGTTAGTATGTTTAGTGGGTGTGTGAACTAGCTGGTTCAGGGTATTTCTGTTTACAAAGTTCACGCTTCTTTGGGCCTGTAAGTCTGGAGTTATGTATGACTCTCAGTTTATAGTGAGGTAGTTAAAGTCACCAATGAATATGGTATTGGTTTGAATTTGGAGTGTCTCCACTATGGTTAAGCATGTTAGTGGTTACCAGAGTCATAGAGGGGGACCTGTAGCTTGCTAGGATAGGGTATGGGACTTTGTCTCTGGTAAATATTTCATTCAGAAGTTCAGATTATACTGTTTGACCAGCCATGTATTTGATATAAATTTAGACACTTCCACCTTTTGTCTCTTTCTGTGCAGTAGATGGTCTAAATGTGAAGAAGGCAAAAAAGTCCTGCACTGTTGGGGTGCTCTCCATGACTTTAAACCATGTCTCATTAGCTGCACAGACATCTACATTCTTGCAGGGAGTGGAGTTTCTTGTATAAATTCATGGAATTGAGTGGTAATACCTTTCGATTTTCTTGGTTGGTTTTCCTATATCAGATGTGTTATCAGGTCAGCAACACTTAAAATGTGGTGTGTAAAAGGTTTTTGCTAATACTCAAAAATCTAGAGTGGACAGGTGTAGACTATCTGGAAAAGCAACATGGCCTGTTAACCATATTACCCCAAGCTGACTAATATTGAACCCCCTTTGAATAAAACCAACAACTAAGGCTATTATTTAGGTCAATTATCTTCTCTTCAAATTTGTCATAACCCTTGGAAAAGGTAGAATGCTACTCACTGCTAGACTAGTATCATTCTGTGCTACATAGTCTGAGAACTCCATTATGTCTCTCTTTGTATAGTCCAGTGAGGTACATCTCAAGTTGTTTACATTCACATGGTCTATGACTGAGTCATACTGGTACTTGTAGCGCAATGAATGAGCCACTACCCAGTCAGGTAAATGCTCCTTACCAAAATGAAAAGGAAAATAATCAGCAGAAGTATAAGGCTAAGAGCGAAGCAGATAAGTCAATAAACTTTTCAAAAGTTCTGTAATAAGCCAAGAATCTTCAGTTAATGTTCTCAAAAATATGTTCCAAAAATCACGAAACAGATGTATTAAAATCAGAACAAATCTTTATTTCATGAGATAAGTGCTTTCGCTATGTGCAACTTCCTCAGATCTCTCAACAACATTTAAATAAAAAAAAAACCCAGAATATATAAACATATCAATTAAACAATTAATAAATTAGTAAAACCAAGGAATTCTTTAAAAGGGAAATGTTAGATCTACAAAATGCATATAATAAATCCACATGATGCATATAACAAATAGCCTGCAACTAATATGTAAGGAAGGAGAAGTATACACTAAGGTGTCCTAATCAAATTGTGCACTCTAAGTGCATACATATAATCATGAATTCTCCAAATATAGCATCTATTAAATATTTATATACATGAAAGATAAATGTAAGATGGATGTATGTATGTATGAAAAATACATCTAGACATGTATACAAGAAATAAATACATAAAACTGTGCATATGTATGCCAAGTGCATGCACATAGATATGTACATGACTATGAAGTATATAAAGTTAAAATGTATGCATATATATAAAACATGAAAAACTTGAAGGACACACTCAATCATGTAAGATATTAGATGTAAAATCTAAGGATGTGGATAACATCATTTACCTGATGTTTCTGCGTCCCCTCAGCCTAGGTTTTATTGAGGCTCTCTCATTAAGTCCTGACCCACTATCAGCTCTGAGCAGGACAATCCAGTCACTCTCCTTGCTTTCAGTATGTGTCCTTATGTCACCCCCTCTCTTGCTCGGGAATATGACTTCTAAAACCCTATAAAGGAACTTATGTGTATTCCCAAAAAGGATAACATGTTTGGCTAAAGCATTATGTAATGATCCTTTCTTAATATGACAGATGTGTTCCCTCACTCTGTCCCTAAGTGGACGATTTGTTTTGCCCTCGTAGAAACAAGAGCAGGTTTGACAGACAACCAGGTATACCAAATGGCACGTCATGCAATTTGCATTGATGTTCGTCCTAAAAACTATCTGTGAATCTGGATGTAAAAAATCAATATTTGTGTCCATAAATGAACAGAAGTTACAATGTCCACAAGGCTCCGTATGGCCTATCATCCTGCCTTTCCTTCCCTATCTTGGGTAACATAACATCCTCTTTACATTTTTCTTATTCCTATACTGAAACCTGGGGATATCACCAACTATACTCTTCAAATCATCGTCTACCTGAAAGATAGACCAATACCTACTAATGATCTCTCTGACCTCAAGATGGTCTGAGATAAAAGTTGTTAGGAACTTAATAGTGGGTGGAGTCCTGTCACTATTGATGTTTCCCACAAAGTCTGAAGGTCCAAAATATGGTGTAGCTACTGTATGTCGTAGATCATGGGTGTTCTCTAAGGAACGACTGACCTCATTAATGTTATACCCTCTCTGTAATAGACTAAGTCTTAAGTCATCTAATTCTACCAAAAATCCTCTTTCAGTCGGATTTAGCCTGGAGGCTCTAATTGCCTGGCCCTTCATAATGTTTTTAAAGATGAAGGGTGGATGCATGCTTGATCTCATAAGTAAAGAATTGCAATAACAAGCCTTCCTGAAAACTCCAGTGTTTATAATGCCATTGGGCAATTTCTCAATGTATAGGTCTAAAAACTCTATCCTATACATTGAGTAATTCATGGTGAATTTGAGGTAACTGGTTAGATTGTTCATAATATCTGACATTAAATTGAGCTGTTCAACAGTCCCTTTCCAAAGAACAAACACGTCATCCACAAAACATCGATAAAAGACGGCGTGTTCCCTGAATAAAGCCTCACAAAATAAAATGTGTTCCTCCCAATAAGCTAAGAACATATTGGCATAGCTGTTGGCACAAGGTGTGCCCATTGCTATGCCATCTAATTGTTTATAGATCATGTCATCAAAAATGAACAAATTGTTCTCTAAGACCAATTCCAAAAAGTGCACTAATAGGTCAATCTTAATGACAGTATAATCACTATGTTCCTTCAGATATTCAAATATGTAAATAAGTCCCATTGCATTAGGGATGACAATGACCAGTGACTGTATATCAAAGGTAACAAAAAGGTGGTCATCAGAAATGTTATGATGTTTAACACATTCATATAGTTCCATCAGAAACTGCTTGGAGTCCTTAACACAAATTTGTTGATGTTAAGGACCAGTCACAAGTGTTTCTCTATATACACAGACAGATGCTCAGTGACCCATCCTCGACCGGAAACTATCGATCTCATAGGTGGGTCATGAGCATATTTGTGTATTTTCGGTAGGCCATGTATAATAGGAATGATGGGTGTTCTGATAGTGAGATATTCATATAGGTCTTTATCTATCAGTTGACTTCTATAAATATCCAATAGGGTGTCACTAATGTATCTAATGACATCCTGTAACACATCTACTGTAGTGGCTTGATAAAATGTATCACTCAGCATGTTTTGCATCTTATTATAATAGTGTAACATATCCATAACTACAATGCGGCCACCCTTATATGCCGGTCTAATAACAATAGTAGGATCTTCCTGTAACTTTTTAATGGTCAGTCTTTCCTTATAAGTAAGGTTATCATTTTTCATGAACCTTTTGTTAGGATTTCTATCATAGTATTTGTGTAGTTCTTCCTCTGTCAGGCATAGAAATGTCTCTACTAGGGGATGGTGTTCAGGTACATACTCACTTACATTTTTAAAAACAAAGCCTCTCTCTTGGGATATTCCAGTGTTCAAATCTAGTGTAACTTTGACAGATGATGATATCAAGCTGCTAAGCAAGGGGATGAATTTCATCCCCAAAAGTCGCAGTCTGCTAACAGAGATAATAGCAGATTTGAAATTATTTTGTAGGAATATTATGCTTAAATTCCTATATAAAGATTCAAACACTGGAATATCCCAAGAGAGAGGCTTTGTTTTTAAAAATTTAAGTGAGTATGTACCTGAACACCATCCCCTAGTAGAGACATTTCTACGCCTGACAGAGGAAGAACTACACAAATACTATGATAGAAATCCTAACAAACGGTTCATGAAAAATGATAACCTTACTTATAATGAAAGACTGAGCGTTAAAAAGTTACAGGAAGATCCTACTATTATTATTAGACCGGCTGATAAGGGTGGCCACGTTGTAGTTATGGATATGTTACACTATTATAATTCCATGCAAACCATGCTAAGTGATACATTTTATCAAGCCACTACAGTAGATGTGTTAACAGGATGTCATTAGATACATTAGTGACACCCTATTGGATATTTATGGAAGTCAACTGATAGATAAAGACCTATATGAATATCTCACTATCAGAACACCCATCATTCCTATTATACATGGCCTACCGAAAATACACAAAGATGCTCATGACCCACCTATGAGACTGATAGTTTCCGGTCGAGGATGGGTCACTGAGCATCTGTCTGTGTATATAGAGAAAAACTTGAGACTGGTCCTTAACATCAACAAATTTGTGTTAAGGGACTCCAAGCAGTTTCTGATGGAACTATATGAATGTGTTAAACATCATAACATTTCTGATGACCACCTTTTTGTTACCTTTGATATACAGTCACTGTTCATTGTCATCCCTAATGCAATGGGACTTATTTACATATTTGAATATCTGAAGGAACATAGTGATTATACTGTCATTAAGATTGACCTATTAGTGCACTTTTTGGAATTGATCTTAGAGAACAATTTGTTCATTTTTGATGACATGATCTATAAACAATTAGATGGCATAGCAATGGGCACACCTTGTGCCAACAGCTATGCCAATATGTTCTTAGCTTATTGGGAGGAACACACTTTATTTTGTGAGGCTTTATTCAGGGAACACGTCGTCTTTTATCGATGTTTTGTGGATGACATGTTCGTTCTTTGGAAAGGGACTGTTGAACAGCTCAATTTAATGTCATATATTATGAACAATCTAACCAGTTACCTCAAATTCACCATGAATTACTCAATGTATAGGATAGAGTTTTCAGACCTATACATTGAGAAATTGCCCAATGGCCTTATAAACACTGGAGTTTTCAGGAAGGTTTGTTACTGCAATTCGTTACTTATGAGATCAAGCATGCATCCACCCTTCGTCTTTAAAAACATTATGAAGGGCCAGGCAATTAGAGCCTCCAGGCTAAATCCGACTGAAAGAGGATTTTTGGTAGAATTAGATGACTTAAGACTTAGGCTATTACAGAGAGGGTATAAACATTAATGAGGTCAGTCGTTCCTTAGAGAACACCCATGATCTACGACATACAGTAGCTACACCATATTTTGGACCTTCAGACTTTGTGGGAAACATCAATAGTGACAGGACTCCACCCACTATTAAATTCCTAACAACTTTTACCTCAGACCATCTTGAGGTCAGAGAGATCATTAGTAGGTATTGGTCTATCTTTCAGGTAGAGAATGATTTGAAGAGTATAGTTGGTGATATCCCCAGGTTTCAGTATAGGAATAAGAAAAATCTAAAGAGGATGTTATGTTACCCAAGACAGGGAAGGAAAGGCAGGATGATAGGCCATGCGGAGCTTTGTGGACATTGTAACTTCTGTTCATTTATGGACACAAATATTGATTTTTTACATCCAGATTCACAGATAGTTTTTAGGACGAACGTCAATGCAAATTGCATGACGTGCCATGTGGTATACCTGGTTGTCTGTCAAACCTGCTCTTGTTTCTACGAGGGCAAAACAAATCATCCCCTTAGGGACAGAGTGAGGGAGCACATCTATCACATTAAGAAAAGATCATTACATAATGCTTTAGCCAAACATGTTAGCCTTTTTGGGAATACACATAAGTTCCTTTTTAGGGTTTTAGAAGTCATATTCCCGAACAAGAGAGGGGGTGACATAAGGACACATACTGAAAGCAAGGAGAGTGACTGGATTGTCCTGCTTAGAGCTGATAGTGGGTCAGGACTTAATGAGAGAGCCTCAATAAAACCTAGGCTGAGGGGATGCAGAAACATCAGGTAAATGATGTTATCCACATCCTTAGATTTTACATCTAATATCTTACATGATTGAGTGTGTCCTTCAAGTTTTTCATGTTTTATATATATGCATACATTTTAACTTTATATATACTTCATAGTCATGTACATATCTATGTCCATGCACTTGGCATACATATGCACAGTTTTATGTATTTATTTCTTGTATACATGTCTAGATGTATTTTTCATACATACATACATCCATCTTACATTTATCTTTCATGTATATAAATATTTAATAGATGCTATATTTGGAGAATTCATGATTATATGTATGCACTTACAGTGCACAATTTGATTTGGACACCTTAGTGTATACTTCTCCTTCCTTACATATTAGTTGCAGGCTATTTGTTATATGCATCATGTGGATTTATTATATGCATTTTGTAGATCTAACATTTCCCTTTTAAAAAAATCCTTGGTTTTACTAATTTATTATTTGTTTAATTGATATGTTTATATATTCTGGGTTTTTTTTAATTTAAATGTTGTTGAGA
>NC_056744.1:276906137-276911137 GCF_019279795.1 Protopterus annectens
GTGATTTATTTTTAATTACATTTATCATACAGTATTGAGACAGAGAACTAAAATAATAAACACATTTATAGGTAAGTATTTGGCATAACTCCACAAACATTTCATAGTCAGACAATTATAATGTTTTACTTTAGTTGCTAATAAATGATAAATCAGAAGTAAATTAAACTTATAGGATAAGAGGTCGCTATAATTTAATTTCTTATAGAATTTTATTCTGTGACTAGCATCAATCGAGTTTATGACTCATATCTTCCATGTAAGAGTTCCAGACTTGCTTTTCACAAACTTGCTAACAGAGTTTGCAAAGGAAAACTGACAGGGTTGTTAGGCAAAAAACAATGAGTTCTGCCTTAGAACTAATATACCAGAAAATACTAGGATTTAATGAAAAAAGATATGCCGTTATTCTCAGAAATCATACTGTTTCTTTTATTTTTATGTATTTATTTATTTATTTATTGACATATAGTGATTATTCTGTCTCAGTTCTAAAATTCACTAAACAGCAGTGATCAGTTTGACAGTTTATCACCAGTTTCCTAAAAGGTGTGTTAACCATTCTGTTGCCATAGTTAGATTCCCTACATGCTTAATGCAAGTGTGAGTACATACAATACTACTAGTAATAACTATAACAATAACAACAATAATAATTATTGTGATAATCATCATCATCATTGCTATTATTGTTGTCGTCACCTTCCTTTCATTTACTCACATCTTTTTGAGACACAGTGAGCAAGAATACCTCAGTTTAGAAACAATTAATAAACAAATTGACCATGTGCTTAGATTTCCTAAAACCAGAACATGCACTGGTTTTCAAAATGATCTGGTAAAGTGATTTTGGAAGCTATTTCATTGTTGTAGTGAGTTTACAAATGTGTTTTGTACACAGATTACTAAGTAAACTTGATGATTTGTAAAAAAATCACCTTATCCTGTGAATCACACATCTGTACTTAATCTCCACTGAACCCAATAAAACTCAATGTCAAATGTGCAACCATATTCATTATAAACATACCAGAACACAATATTTACACTCAAAGTGATAAAATACAATAAAACAGATTTACACTGTCTTTGGGCAGTGTGTTACAATGTACACCTCTCATTTTAATAAGGCAGACATTGTAAATAATAACATAACAAACTGCCAAGCATATGTAGTGGGGCAGAATGCTCATCTCACCTGCCACTCGCGTCATCATTCTATCACTCTTTATACAGCCGACAAGTCCCTTTCTCAAGCATTGTAACACAGCATCATCATCCTACCACTCACTATACAGTCACTAAATCCCTTACACAAGCATTTTGACACAGCATCATCATCCTACCACTCTATATACAGCCACCAAATCCCTTACACAAGCATTGTGACACAGTATAATCATCCTACCACCCTCTATACAGCCACCAAATCCCTTACACAAGCATCGTAATACAGCATAATCATCTTAACACTCACTACAGAGCCACCAAATCCCTTACACAAGCATTGTAGCATCACTCAATTTACTCCACCAGTGGAATGGAAGGCCAGCTGAAAGGAAGGGAGAGAGGGAGGGAAAACAAAGACCCTCCCCCATGCCTACCAGAAGAGAGGTCCGTTATTCTTACCCGCACCTACAAACCAAACCACATTCCAAATAACTAAGGGAGTTTTAGTACCAAAGAGACTGCTATAATCCTAAACTTCAAATATGTACCTCCATAACTTTCCCCACCCCATTCATTAGCATATATATCCCCTCCTCCTGGAAGCCTTTCATCTTCATGCTCAACTACAACCTACAAAACCCCCTTTCACCAACCCTAACTCCTCCCCTGTAATTTCTATGACAATCAATCACTAACTCTCATTTAAGGACCCTTCCACCTTAGTTTAATATGAGTTCTGTGACAAAGATGTGTGCAAGGCAAATGTAATTTATACATATTTATTTGGTAGTAAATTAAAAAATAATAAATAAACAACTCCTATCTCCATCAGCCTAACTTAATGCCTATAAATCTATTATAGCAATTTAATCATTGTGTCAAGTAAGCAAGATCAGTGGGCTCTACAACTGTGCAAGGGGAGCACTAAAATAGCTAAGATACATACCACTGCTAGCACAGATGGTACCCTAGTAATGGCATCACAAAGTGCTCCTAACTCCAAATCAGAATGGCCTGTCGGCTTATTCAATATGCAGGTTTATTTAATATGATGCACTTGTTACAGTTCGTGTGCAGCAGCATATTTTTCATTCTTTTGTTTAATATTAATTTGCATTTTCATGGCTGAAATGATCAAAAATCAAATTATCAAAAATCCATAAAATGAAAAAAAAATACTTACCTGGGAAGTGTTCTAATCTCTCTCTCTCTCTCTTGTTGTTCAAGAATGTCCATTGAATTACTCATCCTGCTCCCAACATCACTGAATCCTGATCCCTCACAAACTGCTGACTAGCATATGTTCACAGCTGACATGCATCACATCTTACCTAAATGACATGGAGCCATGGCTACCTCAACACCTTAAGACTTTTGCCATGGAAAATAATACTTCACAGCACACCAAAGTGCCTTACTGTAGCACACTAAAATCCCAGACTTGTGCTTCGAATTAACAAGTGCCATATGGTCACACTGTAAAACCAATCACACTTTTCATTTCCTCTACCAATAAAATATTCAATCAGTAAAAAAAACTGCTTACCCAGTCAACACAAATTCTTAAGATCATCAAGGAAAGAAATGCTGCACTGAATAATAATTAAATAAAGCATCTTAGTCACAGTTCAGAACAATGCTGACAGCTTCCACATTTATGTGGCGCATGTGCCTGTTAAAATTCAAAGGATCATAATTTAATTAATTTGAATAGTGTCACTGAAAAACTGAACTGTACAGATGCAGGTATTCTGATTAAATATGTAATTATATCATTTCTCTGCTGAAAAAGGGACTTTTCGGCTCAGTCAGACACCCCGGTCAACAAATGTAAAATAAAAATAAATAAATAAAATAAAATAAAATAAATTTCCTTCTCTCAGACGTTGCATAGTTAATGTTATTAGTGGCACTTACAAGTGTCCACATTTGCCTATAACTGCACAAATAGCTACAATGTGCAATTGGATTAGTATTTAGTCCTCTAAGTGGCTTGTGGCTGTTCTACAGCATTCATGAGCTCATGGTTACTATATTAGCCAGTAAGTGCCCATTGCTTGCATGAGTGGCACAAGCCATAATTGCTCTTTATATCTAAACTTTTTTACTTTTTACTTCTTTTAATATCTTGGCATGTGTTTTCCTCTTCAGATCATCCTATTTTGCTACATGCAATGGTTCTCTGTTATTCATGGTATCTCTCCATAGATCATTAACTTAGACACATCCCTCAAAAAACTAGTGTTTATATAGACAATTATAGTTTATCATATGTATTTCTTAACTAAATTCCCTGAATCACTGGACACAAATGAAAGGTTAGATTGCTTCTTTCTCTTCTGTTATCACTTTCTTAGCACACGGTATCCTCTGGCAATGTAGAACTTCTTATTCCCACAGATAACAAACTCTTACTCAGCACAAATACTTCTGTCTGTGACGAGGCAAACATTTAACTAATATGGAGGTTTTCCTCACAGAAAAAAATTGGACAGTCAGCAACACACGTTTCCACCACAATCTAAACAGAATCATATTAAAATGTCTTATAAAGAGGCTATAAAAAAATCATTACCAAAGGCTGTTAGTATCTAGGAAGATAAGGTATGAGGGTAAATCCAACATGTAATCTCTTTTATTCAGGCAAAAGTTAGCAAAAGTAAAATCACTTCCACGCTACTACCCTAAAGCCCTTTCACCCGAGAAACATAATAGTGATGGCACACGTGGAAGTCAATGAATTGGGGTGCAAAGCGCCATACAGATAGGTACATATTGGAATCCTTTATGCATGTGACAAATGCAGCCAAGACACTCAAACTGAGTGGAATTCTTCCTTTACCAATGATGATGTCTAGGTATAAATAATAGATAACTGGCTTCAACATTAGGTAGTGTCATTCCAAGGGGACCAAGAATGTGTCAGCATGCGATGAGACTTCCAACCTTTTTTGTAAAATATGGCCTGCACATCTCATTCCAGTGCTTCTGCATATACCTAAATGTTTTGTTGCTCTCATAGTAACTTTTTAGGCATGTCCATCTAATGGACATTCTAATGTAATGAACATCACAACCAAAAGTGGATCACATTAAGGTGGCTGCTCAATACCATAAGTCTCGACAGCAGGTTGCCTGATTTTGAGGTTCTCCTACATTTGGAACATATTCATATGTGTGCAATTACTGAGACATGGTTTAAGTATAAATAAATTACTCCTTTTATACCTTGGTTTTGTGTCTACTATGCCTTCAGGCCTGACGGAAACTGTGATAATATCTCCACATTTGCTGTGGAGTATATCACCTCCAGGGAGATTTCCAGAGACACACACATGGAACTCCAGATCAAACCAGACAGGGACTACTATCAGCTAATACTCTGTTACAGAACACCGTCTATATCCCTAATAATCATGCAATATTTCTAAATGCATTTGAATTGCCTATAAAAAAGAGACTTCAACTACTCATTAAACTGGGGCACCTATATGTACAATGTAGGATATGCACAGAAGTTCTTAGATTTACTAAACAAAAACTCCTTGGTTCAGATAGTTAAGAAACCCACTAGAGGGTATAATTGTTTCTGGTCCTTACAAATATAACATGTTCTTGCACTATTGCCATGGCATTGACTTCCATGAATATATTAGAGCATAAACTAGTGGTCTCAAAATCTCCAACATCTCTGCATGTAATATCTCAGAATTCAAGAACATCAAATGTCATAACCTCATAAAATTCTATGACAGGGCTTCAAAATTCACTCATGGCAGCAAAAGATCTGAACTTGCCGTATCAGGTAGTTTCATGAAGGAGGTGCTCAT
>NC_056744.1:276916137-276988637 GCF_019279795.1 Protopterus annectens
GCAAACTTCTTTAGCCAGAGGCCTTCTGTGTTAGCCTGTACTTCAGAGAAGTAGATACCAAACAGGAGATGTCCCAGTACAGTACCCTGTGGTACTCCACTTGTCACTACTTTGAGGTCAGATTTGGAGTCTGCAACTTTTACAGTGTGGGTTCTGTCAGTGAGCCAGTTGGCAACCCATCTTGTGATGTAGGGATTTATACCTAGTTTAGTGAGTTTAGTTATAATTCCGGAATGGGGGATGGTGTTGAAAGCCTTGGCGAGGTCAAGATAGGCTGTGTGAACCACCTTACCCTCATCTACTGCTTTGGTGACTGCCTCAAAGAAGTCGATCAGGTTCAAGAGGCATGATCTGCCTTTCAGAAACCCGAACTGGGTGGAATCCAGAGTTTGGAGGTTACCAATGTCTTTGTTTATGAGTTCCATGATGATACGTTCCATGGCCATGCAGACCAGGCTCATCATGCTAATAGGGCAATTGTTCCTGGTATCAGTTATGGCTCTCCCTTTGTGGAGTGGGATAACTGTTGCTGTGCACCATTCAGTGGGGACAAAGCCTGATGTGAGGCTATTATTGAACATTGTGTTTAAGTGGGGAGCCAGTTTTTTCTGAAGTTCATGTAAAACGCAGCCTGGGATGTTGTCCAGTCCCATGGATGCTGTGTTTTTGGCTTTAAAGAGTGCGGCTTTTACCTGCATAGTTGTTATTACAGGGGCTCTGCATTCTTCCTGTATAGACATGGGCCCTTTAGGGGATGAGAGGCGGGGGGTAAAGTTAGCACTGAACCTATCTGCCAAGATGTTGGCAATATTAGTTGGTTCTGTAATTAACTTGCCTTTGTGCTGTAACTCAGAGCAGATCTGGGTGTTGCCATTGAGAATCTTGACATAGCTATAGAATGCTTTGTGGTTGTCCTTGGAATTAGTGGTGATTTTGTTTTCATAGCTAGCTTTGGAGGATCTTATAAGGGATCTCAGCTTCTTACTGAGGCTGACCAGGGAGCTCCTCCACTCATGGGATTTTACTCTCTTTTGCAATAGTTTCTTCCTTCTTTTTGTTTATGGCAGGGGACCACCATATTGGCTTCCTTTTTTTTTGGAGGATAGCGCCTTGTTTCTGTTTGGGATAGCACGATCCATGCACTCGTGTAAGTACTTATAGAGTGCATTTGTGTAGGATTCAGAAGTTGTAACTGTATTGTCCATCGGCATGGGTTGTCATGAAGTTCACCACTTCTGTCTTAAGAAGCATGAATTTGGCTTTGGAGAAATTTTTTACTGTGGTTTCCTTATTGGGGGGTGGGTGCGGGATGTGGATATCAAGGGTGATTAGCTTATGATTGGATCGGACCAACAAGGAGTTGAGTTCAGGTGTGGAACACCGGTCACTCATGTTGGTAATGACTAGGTCTAGGATATTGTTGCTCTTGGTGGGGGTGTGAATAAGTTGATCCAGGGTATTGGAGTTTATGAATTCCAGAAAGTGTTGAGCTAAGGAGTTGGTGCACGAGTAGTTTTCCCAGTTAATGGTGGGGTACTTGGAGTTGACCATTATTAGGGTGTTTGGTTGAACCCTAATATTTTCCAGTACATCAAGAAAAGAGAAGTGGGAATCCTGGGGCATGGTGGGGGATCTGTAGCAAGCTACAATTTGGATTGCAGTTTTGCCCAGAATTAGTTGCACTTGGATGACCTCAGATGCATTATGGTGATCCACTAGCCAGGAGGTGTGGATATCCTTAATGAATATGAACAAACCTCCGCCTTTGGTGTTTCGGTCCAGGTTACATGTCCGAAAAGTGTGGTATGAGTTATAGCCTGGTAGTGCAGGTGTGCTCTCTGGAACCTTGAACCAGGTCTCAGTCACTGCACAGATATCGATGTTCTTCATTTTAAGGAGTGCCTCAAGTGAGTGCATTTTGAGATTTTGACTTCTAGCATTGAGTAGCATTACCCTCAGTTTTTGCTTGCCTGTTCCTGTTATGGTGGTGAATTTGTTATTTGAACCTTGCCTAAAAAAGGCACTATAGGGGTAGCAAGAGCCTTAGCCAGTATACGGAATCCCAGGGGCGACAGCTGCAGGCCATCTGTGGCAAAGCATCATGGTCTGTCGACCATGTCATCACAAGCAGACAGCTACTGGATCCCCTTAGAATGACACCAGAAGTTTAGCCAATTGTTGAAGTCAATCATTTTGTCCTTGTACTGCAGTATCATTCTGGGTGATGGCAGAATGCTACTCAGGGCTAGGGTCATACCTGCCTGGGCTACAAGATCGGAGAGCTCTTCCATGTCTCTTTTCATGTAGTCCAGGGAGGTACGTCTCAGGTCATTCACACCAACATGGACAATGACAGAGTCATATTTGTTCTTGTTGTGGAGTGACTTGAGTGCGTGGGTTATGTGGTGGATCCTGGCACCCGACAGGCAGCTGACAGTAACCTTCTCCTTGTTTAGCCTGGTGAGTGGGACATTAGTGTGCCTGACAATAGAGTCACATATGACTAGTGTGTTGGGCACATTGTTTTGCCTTATTGGCTGTGGTTGAGTGGCACACTGACTCTGTGGGCAATGTGTCATTTGGGTTGTGTTGGGGGATGGAGGTTGCTTGCGTTTCTGCTTTGGAGGTCTCTGTTGCTTAGACAGATTATTATTGAGAGCCTCCGTGAATGTTTTTGTGTTACTGTTCCAGGCTTGGGCTACAGAGCATTTATATAGAAGTTTACCTACATTTTCCATTGGCTGGTAGATATAGAGGAGTTGCTGGTTAGAAGTGCGAAGGGTCCGAGGTGGGGTATAGGGTAGAGACTGTGAATAAGAGGGCTAGGCAGGAAGAAGGTTTGTATAGAATAGAGTGTAATATTAGAAATTGTGATAGAAGGAGTTGTTGGGGGAGATTTAGCCATTGTAGAGAGTTTAGGGTTAGGCAGTGGTGTGAGTTGTATGGACAGTTTGTAATAAACCTAGCTATTTTATTGTATGTTTGTTGAAGTTTATTCAAGGTTGTGGTCTGAATGTTGGTTAGAATAGGGACAGCATAAGTGAGAGAGGGGAGGAGTGATGCTTGTGCTAGAGAGAGTCTAGCAGAAGAAGTTAAACATTTTTGTTGCGGCGTAGCAAACATAGTTTCTCATGTGTTCTTTTTATGCATTGTAGTATATGTAGGTTGAATCTTACTTCATCATCAACGATGACACCTAGGAGTTTTGTGTGAGTTTCCAGATTAATGATTGTATTGTTGGAAGATGAAATGGTAATGGTAGATTTATGATGAGAAAGAGAACGAGGGAGAAAGAGTAGGAGTTTGGTCTTTTAGGGTTGAGGATGAGCAGGTTGTCAGATAACCATTTTTTGTTTGATAAATAGGTATGTTGGGATAGGGTGTGGAGTTCAGATATATTGCCGGAGATGGAGATGAGAGCTGAGTCGTCTGCGTATTGGATCAGGGAGGATTGCTTGCTAGATGTGTAAAGTTCATTGGTGAAGATGTTAAATAGTAGGGGGCCCAAGATGGATCCTTGTGGTACTCTGATTGGGACTGGTATGAAGTGTGAGTAGGAGGAGAGCCATTTGACAGATTTTTGCCTACTGGAGAGGTAGCTGGAGAACCAGGTGAGGGAGGTAGCTGATAGGTTGAGGTTAGCAAGTTTAGATAGTAGTATGGGGTGAGAGACTGTGTCTAAAGCTTTTGAAAGATCAAGGAAGAGACAGGATAATAGTAGATTGTTATCTTGGGCCTCGGCAATAGTATGCGTGAAGGATAGTAGGGCATTAGTTGTGCTGTGGTTTGGACAGAAACTGTGTTGAGTGGGAGTGAGGAGATTATGCTGGAGGAGGTAGTTGAGAAGCTGTAAGTGAATGCATTTTTCGAGTATCTTAGAAAGGGGGGATAGTATGGCGATGGGTCAGTAGTTAGATTGTTCAATTGAGTTACCTGCTTTATGCAGGGAGATAGTGAAGAAAGATTTCTATAGGACGGGGACAGTAGCTTCAGAAATTGATCTGTTGATAGGAATAGATACCAGATAGGCTATCGATTCTGCAGTGAGTTTGAGGAAGGTAGGAGGTAGATTGTCAGTGGAGGGAGAGCAGGGTTTAAGTTTCAGAAAGAGATTTAATGTAGGAAGCGGGAACAGGATGAAAGGAGAACAGGTTATTGGAGAGTTGAATGGGAGGGATTGGGGAAGTAGTTGTAGTTGAACTGGATGGTGTAAGTTTTTGGATTGTTTCAATAAAGTGTTTGTTTAGGAGTGTTGCGCTTTCCTGAGGAGATTTATTTGGATAGGGAGAGGGGTTGGTGGGACAGCCTGGAGAAAGAATTTTGTTAAGAGTAGACCAAACGTTGTGAGTGTTAGATTTGGTGTTGAGCTGAGCAGAGCTATTGTAGGCCTTTTTGTCTTTGTTGACTTTCTTCTTAACAAGGTTTCATAGTTCTCTGAAATTTTATAGTAGGGGGAGTTTCTTAGTTTTAATCAAGGCTTTCCAAGCATGGTCTCTTTTTTGCATAAGACACTTAGTGTCCTTGGAAAGCCAGGGGGCATCATTAGATTTTAATCAAATTTTCCTGGAGGGAGCAAGGGAGTTGAGGGTATTCAGGAAAATGCTATTGAACTTATTGAGTGCATCATCGAGAGGGATTTGTTTAAGGATGGACCAGTCAATACTAAATAATATGGAGCTGAATAGGGAGATATTAAAGTAAGAGAGTTTACAACAGTCATTGTAAAGGGTGGGTGGCTGGGTGGTGTGTTTTAAGACAGAGGTGGGGAGATGATCACTTAGGGGTCTGGATAGGTAGTGGGGCTGTGGTAGTGTTGGTGGGAGTTAGTATATTCACAAACACACATACTCACACACACACACACACACACACACACACACACACACACACACACACACACACACACATACACACATACACACACACACACACACACACACGATAACCTCTTCATTAAGCAAACTGTCACGTGAGTGAATACAAAAAGATACATATTTTAAGATTGAATTTAAAATGATTGAAACATAAAAATGATAAAAAAAAATATTCCCAGATTCAGCATTACAAAGCAATATATACAATTTCTGGATATTAGGCACTTCTGTAGTTTTATTTTCCCCTCCTCATTATGTGCTAATTCTAATCATTTTGATGTCTTTAATCCCAGCCCCACATATTATTTTATAAAAATCTATTTTCCTAACACTGCTACCACAGCAGATACTTGTATTCACACTTCACGTTCACCATCACCCATATGTAACATGAAATGTACATTAGACTTTTCAACTGTCTCTATTTTGGAGGAATGTTCCTATTTTCAGACTTGAGTTACTTCATCGTGCAATTTTCTGGAACCGCGTCACCACATGTGCATTTTGAAGCTGTCTGCTACACAGAAAACCACACTACACAACCAACATACTTGTGGTACTAATAATTTAATGAAACAGGCACAAATCTTACATCTTCTTCCTGAAGCAAAACTACGTTACATTGTGTGGTGGATGCCGTTCATTATCGTCTACACATTTTACACTGTGTGCTTATATTTTTCCATCATTTTGTCACTCTCTGTTTTTAAATGTGTGTTTTCTAAAATCTTACTGGCTGTAGGAAGAGTTTTTTTTTTTTTTTTGCTATTAGTATTAAAATTCTACCCTTATTAGACATCCAGAATTTTAGCTGGATGTTCCTATTTTGCAGGAGCCTTTGTTCCTGTTACCATTGTCCACAATTTGAAAGGTATGATGTACACCGTTTTCCTTTCTCCAACCCTAACCCCCTACAATCACAAAGGATTAAATCTATCCTCTTCCATGACCTTAGCACTAAATATATCCTTTTCCCTGACCTTTACTTTAACCTTAACTAACAAACACTCATACAGGCTCTCCCACTCCACTTTTAGTACATCCAGAAATATTGACATTATGGATAACCCCATATACCATAACCAGAAGTAAATCCACAGAAATGGAGCAGTCAACGTTCATTCAAAATCTCTTGCAAATACATTTATTTGTTTTCAGGGGTAGAGCACTGATCTCCGTGGACCTTTTTCATACTCAGTCCAGGAGTGGCTTCTGGATAAATGACTAGCTCAGAAACACACAGTTATATAATAGAGGTTACAGGAATTGAACCTTGCACCACAGGAAACAGTTCATTAACAGCTCCATAATCCTCTAAGCCAACTACCAATCAACTGGCACACAGAAATGTTGCTATAACTATACATCAATGAAATGCGTTTTTGACAGAATTTACTGCAACTATTTTTCTTTGGTATCTGAGATAGTCAGACTGGGCCAATGCCTATTTTCAGTGGAGGACCAGGAAGAAAAATTCCAAATATAAAATGAAAGATACAGAATTGAAAATAATATACCGTATAGAAAATTTATAACCAATATATTGTAGGATTGTATTTAAGTTGCTAATTGTCAAAATTGCAGGATGCTTTACAGTTAGTTTAGACACTAAGAACAAAGGGAATAAAGACCCAGGATGTCTAAAACTAAGAAGAAACTTTGATTTATAAATGTGAACTGGGATACTCTGAAAACAAGGTCAACTGAGACGTCTCAGAATCCATTCCTCTGACTCAGATCTGAAACCTGTCAGTAGAAACAGAGTCATGTGGCTGTTTCACCAAATGCCTTAAAATATGGTATGATATGCAAAACTGACTGAGGACAGTATGGCTACTCAAAGTACTGTAAAATAATTGCACATGTCATGAACTGTATTGTATGTGACCTCGGATAGCATTTTACCTAATCTATTCTTAGTAAGGGATGGATAAATGATACATAAATCTAATACGTATTTGTGACACTGCATGAAGAGCATTGATCTATGCCAAATCTTTTCACACAGCAGTGCAAAGATGAAAAGACGTTACCATATGAGACACTGTAATTAATAATGGTCATAACAGAGAAAAGATCCAAATCCTTTAGCATCAAAGAGTTGCTGTCACCATCAGGCAGGGATTTTGAAGCTCTTTGACACAGACAATTTATTTCTGCAAGGGAGTTGTTGCTTCTCAGATAGCCTATAAATGAAAAAAGTCCTTTACATTTATAGGCTCCAGTATAAGTGAAGCCAGAATGCTGTTCTTTTTTTAATTAACTCTGAGAATAAAAATAAAATATAACATAATAGATGCAGACATAGATTATGTCATTCAGAGGCATTTTATTTTCTGTCTGCATTCCAAGATAAATGTCTTACACGCTTTAGGGAACAACAATATTCAATGCCTTTTAGGAGGCTTCAGTGGAATGCTGATGCTCATTTTGGAATTCAGAGCATGTGTTTTTCTAAATTAATTTCATACAATGAATAAATGTTTGCACTTACACACTGTGTAACAATGGCTAATCCATTTTGCAGTTTTTTTACAGTAAAAGTCTTATAGCATATTGTCTGAAAATGTGACATTTAAAACATATGCTTTTAGTTTCTGTGAGCTATGTTTAGAAAGCTAAACTTTCTTCTTTTTGTAGCCAATGAGGTCATAAACATTTTTCTATAATATGCAGAAACTTCTTTTCGGTACAGTAAATACATTCATGTACCATGTGATGCATTTTTTTTTCAAAAGAATGGCAAAATGCATAACTAATTTATTATCCATGATACTGAAGAACTTGATGCTAATAACTACTGCAAGATGTTTTGCATGTCTATTCAATCACCAGTTTATTTTCAAAACAGGGAGGACTGAGACATATTTTGTGGTAGCTTACAGTTCAGATTCTGGCACTAGAATGCTACCTAATTGTCTCTGTCCGTGTATTTCCTTCTACTCAAAGGGCAAGCCCAGACATACACCATATGCACCACAGTGTTCACTTTTTGAAAAACGTTTATTTATTTTGTCCAACAAAAGGGACTAGAGCTCCATTTCTTTCCAATGTGGGCATGTACTTACTAGATTGAAAACACAATGATTAAAGTTTGGAAGTGGGGGACTTCGTTCTAGAATTTGAAATACAATTTAAAAAAAGACTGTCAGCTCCCCTGCATCTTGCACTTCATCAAACCCTGTTCTAAAAAATGGTAAATAAAGTAATTTGTATAGCAATATCCTTCATTTCAGTCAGTCTATTCTCTGTGGTTTTGCTCTAAAATAAAAAACATCTTTCGAACTTCAAAGTTTTTGTTGACATATCATGACCTTGCCCTTGTTAAGCAGTGAAAGGTTATATGGAGACTTTTTTGTGGTGTTGCATGTTTGTTTTCAAAAAAGAAATAGTGATCACTGTCTTGATAAAAGCACAGTATTGAAATAATAACTGCCATGCCCTCTTCTTACTGCATTATAATCTGTGTCTGTATTACACGAACAACCTCAAAAAAAAAAATGGTCCCATTTGTTTAACAGTGTTATACAGTCTAGAAACAATAAAAATTGAATACTTCCCTTCTCAGTGATAGTTACTGCATACACTATATCTGTATAAGATTTTTGTGCTTTCACACTTTGGAAATACATTGGAGATTCTTCTTAAGTGATGATATATATAAATATATATATATCTATATATATATATATATATATATATATATATATATATAAAATATAGATATATATGTATATATATATGTATATATAATAAATATGTGTGTGTGTGTGTGTGTGTGTGTGTGTGTGTGTGTATATATATATATATATATATATATATATATATATATATATATATATATAAAATATTTAAAATATTTTTTATATGTAATATATATATACATATATATATATATATATATATATATATATATATATATGTAATATATATATATATATATATATATATATATGTATGTATCTACTTCAGTAGATCGAACATATTACAAGTTCCAACCACATATGGCAGAGACCATATGTTCGAACTTGTAATAGTTCGAACACTGAAGTAAAAAAAGAAAAAAACAACAAAAAACAAAATTAAACGTCTGTAGCAGGGGAGCTATGTCCCCTGCACCCCCACCCCCCCTACTTAAATATACCAACTCCGAGATCGCACTACATTGTGGAAAATGGAAATCGTCCCATTCCGCACTGTACAGAGATCTCCATTCAGTCCGATCGAACATTTACAAATTCGAACATATGGTCTCAGCCATATGAGGTTCAAACTTGTTAGATGTTCGATCTACTGAAGGGGACCCATATGTATGTATATATATATATATATATATATATATATATATATATATATATTCACATATGCACACAGACAGAAATTTACAGATGCTAACTAACTAATATACAAACATAGAATTTGTTGATGGTTGCACATAAACTAGTTTAATAAAAACAGTAATTGGGAATCAAACTAGAATGGTAGAAGCTGTAAATTATTAAATCAATTATTTTTTTTATCAGAATGATTCTTAATAAATTGTTGACTTGGCCTTGTCAACAGGTTTGCTCCATGAGTTTCACCATCAACAAACAAATGTGACATTTTATTTCTAGTAATAGCTTGCCCAGGATAGCTTTCCACAGTATTTTGCCATTTACTACTAAAGACTTGCTGTGGAATTTACTTTAAGTTTTGCTACAGGTATTTGTACAGATGTTTGATAGACATGGGTTTGCTGTTATTCTGCTTTTTGTAAAATCTCTTGCTTCATATTGTGGAATGCACTTTAAATAACCTTATAAAAGAACTATAATGAAGGACTTCTAACTTGGTTTAAAACCACAAAGATGAGCCTGGACTACAGGGGAATATTGTAATTTCATGAGTAGAGTTCTAAGGAATTTTCTTATCTGCATGTATGACGATGGACCCTATGTGCAGATGGCCTGGCAATGTTTGTTCATTGTGATTCTGTATTTAAATGCATCCAGTATTTATTTGTCTATGCATGTGCATTGTGATTCTATGTGTGAGTAAATGCATTATGTCATTATGTATTTTTTTTATTTGCTCAGTTGGTTCATGATATATATATTTTTTTTCATGGAAAAAAATCAGTATGAAGACTAGCTGTAACTGAACTAATGTTTATGATAGGGTTGGCATATTGGTTAAGGTACTTACCTCACAGAAGCTAGGGATAGGGTTTGATTTTTACATTTGGTAACTGGTTATTGGCTAGGAAAGTAAGAATATGCAGGCTGCCTGGTATTTACCTATGAACTCAAAGAAACCTAAAAACTTTAGTTATGGGTTGGCATAATGGTTAAGGTATTTACCATACATGCAGAAGGTACAGGGTTTTGATTCTCACCTTTGGAAATTGGTTATTAGCTAGGTATGCAATAGTCTGCAGACTGATTGCCTAGTGTTTACCTAATGGGAAGGGGGGGGGAGTGTTGGCATAATGATCAACATGCTTACCTCAGAAACACCAGATACAGGTTTTGGATTTACACATGTTGGGAAAATTGACTACACTTAAAATATCCCCAGAGGACAGCTAACTAATTAACTGTTTTTTGAAACTCATTTAACCTTTAAATGACATTACTCTCCTGATTGTACTTAACTAGACAAGGCGCAGTCAAGTGAAGACATAAAATACAAACTCTGCAGTCGTATGTCTTTCATGTTTTTATGAAGACGTGCAGTTCTGTGATGGAAAACTGCATTTTTGATGGAAAACTGCATTTATGACAGTGGATCACAAAACTTGTATTTCTCTGTTGCTGCTTAAAGTCTCTCCTTGAGGGGATGAACAATCAAATTTTGAAGGCCAGAATTTTAATCATTAAAGCAATGTGAACTTGAGTTTGAATAGTAATTCTGAGATTGTCTAAGAGTATTCTTTCCCTACTCTGAGGTACACTGATCTAGGAGTTAATTCTCATAAGTTGCAAGGGGTATGGGTCCAGCCCTCCTCACTGAAGTATTTACCACCAAGCAACAAATGGCTTAGTAGTATAACAGTAAAATTCAAATGTCAATGTTTTTTTTAACAACAAAGTTTAACTTTCAAGGACTCACACTATCATGTCTTGCACTTCCAAAGGAACACCCACATACCTCTCAACCTCTAAGACAGAGAAATCTGGACAAAGCCATATATAATGGGGAGACAAAGGCCCAAAAATAGGGCAAATTTTTAAATATTGCTCTTACAAACACAGAAAGTTTATAGAATAACAGATTTTGGATTTGCATGAATTTTCTGAAGGTATGAAGTCTGTAACTCAAACAACTGTTATTATTTTCTGATTTCATTCCTCAATGATTTGTCATTGCTTTGCCAGAAAAACAACATTTTATGAGGAGCAGACCAAAAATATGAGGCAAAAATCTGGACATTCTGCAAAAATCTGTACAGCTGAATGGTATGCACACCCATGCTCACTGTTTGAAAGGCTGTATCAAAGCCACCCGTAAATGTAGCATCAAGTGCCAAAAGTAATATAATTACTATTGATGGTTGCATTTGCACTACTTAGAAAATGTATAATTAATACTGACGTCTGTATCTACACTATCCAGTAAGTGATATAATTGATACTGAAAGCTGAATCTACACCACTCAGTAAGTAATATAATTAATATTGAAAGCTATATCTGTACCACTCAGTAGTATAACTGTTATTGAAGCCTATATTTATACCACTCAGTAAGAAATATAGTTGATATTACAATATTACTGTTAAAATCACAGTACTCCAAAGCAGTAGGTGGAAACGCTTTCTCAAGGTTTGCTCATGAAGCTTGAAACTCATTACCTCAAAATAATAAAAAAATTCACTTTTAAAGACCAGCTAAGTAAATTTCATAGCAGTTAGTAGACGTGTAGATGTTGTGACACTGACTACATCTCTAACTAATCAGCAATTATAAGTAATTGTTACTTCAGCATTCCTTGATAGCTATTATATAGTATTATTTCTATCACTATTGCCTGTCATTATTAAGTTATCTCTAACAAATTAAATTCTATATTGAAATTTGTAGCTGCCACACTGACACAGGTCATAGCTGAAATGGTCTATTGAGTAAATCACCTACTTCATTAATAAGTAAACAAAAAAAATAAACAAATGTTTTAACAGGTGTTGAATAGAACCAGACTTCAGCTTATGAATATCTCAGAAAATAAATGATTCCTCTCTAATTTACTCATTCTAGACTATTGCTTCTGGTGGCTGAAGCAGGAACTCAGTCTCACTGAAATGCATTTAATACAAAACACTGTGTTGAACCAGTAGATGACTTATCCTTTCTGCTGCTTCTTCTAGTTTGTTGACAGCTTCAGTACTATGATGTCTCACACTTTAGCAATAATGCATAGATGAGTGTGGAGAATACTTTATTTACTCACAGATGGCACTGACTGATCACAAAAGTGAATCCTAAATGATCAAACAAAGCCACATATGGATAAATCTAGAATTACCCATACACAAGAGAAGATTATTGCTAGTATACAATGACATCATTTAAGAAAAAAATGTCTAACCTTTTCTAAATTATATTATTGTATGAATGTACTATAGTGTTCCTCCATGGATTCTCCATTGATGGGATGTCTAAAATTTGTGCTGCACATGAATTCAGCATTTACATGATGACACGTGTATGATAAATGGTAGTATAATCTCCTCCCTCCCACTGTTGTATGTGTCTTCTCGTCTGTTGAATTTTGAAAATACGTAATACCTTTGGACAAAAATGCAGTTAAATAAAAGAATATATAGCAGAGAAATGTACCAGTCATAACTGCTATCAGTTTAGTAATGGTAGACATACTGAAATAAAATACCACTGTGGCAACCAGCTGCCAAGCAGATAGCAGTAAAGGCTGTTGTTTTTCTGTGTTACAAGTTCACTTTAAAGAGAAGAATTTATACTGTAGAAAAAAAAAAAACAGTTGCTGTTTTGCATATTCTTCTGTTTACGTGTTGCTGCTGCTGGAACATATGCTATTTATTTTCAGACTGCAACAAACAGCGCTTAAAGAAAATTAATTCGAAACATAGAAAAACAGCAGTTTGATGGATGTCAGTTGAATAGGCTATCACCAAAGAAATGCTCATTTATGGTATGGCTACCAGATTTATTTATTTATTGATATTTGATTACAGCAAAAGTCCAAGTGATGGGGGGGGCTCCAAAATATTACAAAAAACATTTAAGGAGCGATAATTTTACAATCTTCAAAAATAATACGGTAAAAATAATAAAAATCTGTAGTTTAAACAATTATACCAAATTAGACATAATGTGGAAACACTGATTAAGAATAGATGCAACTTATGTGACAATAATTTAACATTTAAAGATATTTTAACCAGTTTAGAGAAATTAAATGTAAGTTAGTATAATACAAACAGAAACTGCAATATGAGGAGAAAGGAAAAAAAAAACAGGGCTATGGCTTATTTAGACAGAGAGCATGGAAGAGAAATTGATTGAAACATGGAAGTGAGTAAATAAAGGGGAGTAAAGAGGTGTAAGGTATGAACAGATAATGTTAGCTTAACAGTGTGCACAGCAATTGGTTTGTCTACTCACAATCACATTTTACAGTAGTAATGACCTTATACTATATAGAATGACTGGCCAGTAACATCCAGTATCTGTCTGCCTGGGATGACATGATTGACAGACCTTGATGCTTTGCCAGAGGTGGCCTGCATCTGTCACCCCTGGCCTTCCGGATACTGGCCAAGGCTCTTGCCACCCCTATAGTGCCTTTTTAGGCGGTGTTCCAAAGAACAAATTTCCACCATAACAGTTGCAAACAAATGCAATCTGAGGGTCATGCTGCTCAATGCTAGAAGTCTAAATCTCAAAATGCACTCACTTGAATCACTTCTTAAAATGGAGTCATAGCCTGCTGTAAGTCCCAACCATGTCCCAAGACTCATGCTCCACATTCCAAGCACTCTGGAGAATATTAGGGTCCAAACTAACCCTCTCATACTAGGCGACTTCAACTACCCCTCCATTAACTGGGAAAACTATTCATGTACCAATACACTTGCCCAACATTTCCTGGAGTTCATTAATTCCAATGCCTTGGACCAGCTCGTTCTTACTCCCACTAGAGGTAGCAACATGGAGTTCATTAAGTCCAATCCCCTGGACCAGCTCGTTCTTACCCCCACTAGTGGTAGCAACATCCTTGACCTGGTCATTACTAACATGGGTGACTGTTGCTCTACACCAATAGTCAGCTCCTCCCAGGTTAGATCCGACCACAAACTAATCACCTTGGAAATCCCTCTCCCCCGCAAAGGTAACCACCATGAAAAACTTCTCCAAAGCTAACTTTAGGCTCCTAAAAACAGAGCTGGTTAACTTCACAGCACCCATGCAAATGGAGAATAGTTGCATGACCACCAAATCATGCACTACTGCACTGTACAAACATGTACACAAATGCATAGATCTCGCCATACCCAACAGAATCAAGATGCTCTCCTCCAAAAAAAGGAAGCCAATCTGGTGGTCCCCTGCAATAAGCAAACTCTACAACTGTAGGAGGAAACTGATGAGGAATAAGGTGAAGTCCCAGGACTGGAAAAACTCCCTTATCAGCCTCAACAAAACGTTGAGATCCTTCATCAAATTCTCTGAAGTTAGCTATGAAAACAGAATTGCAGCATATAGTAAAGATAACCACCATTCTACAATTATGTAAAGAATCTCCACGGCAATACCCAGATTTTCTCTGAGCTATTGCACAATGGTACCTCCTACACTGAGCCAACAGATATTACCAATATACTGGCTGACAGATTCGCTGTCAACTTTACCCTTCTCCCCCCACCAAAGAACCATTAACAATACCAGTAGATTGCCAGACACCCAGTATTACTACTGCACAGGTTAAAATAGCACTGTCCAAGACCAAGAATACAGCTTCTATGGGACTTGACAATATCCCTGGCTGTGTTCTACATGAACTACAGAGCGAAATGGCACCTCACCTGTGTACCCTGTTCAATCACAGCCTCACCTCAGGCTTTATCCCTACCAAATGGCACACTGCTATAGTCATCTCTCTCCACAAAGGAGGAGTGACTACAGACCCTGGGGACTATCGCCCCACTAGCCTGATGAGTCTGATATGCAAAGCTATGGAACGCATCATCATGGACCTAATAAACAAGGATATAGGGAATCTCCAAACCCTGGATCCCACAAAGTTTGGTTTTGTGAAGGATAGATCATGCCTATTCAACTTGGTCGACTTCTTTGAGTCAGCCACCAGAGCTGTGGATGAAGGCAAGGTGGTTCATACAGCCTACCTTGATCTAGCCAAGTCCTTTGATAACATTCTCCACTCAGAAATCATAGAAAAACTCACTAAGCTAGGCATCAACCCCTATATCAATAGGTGGGTTGCAAAGTGACTCACAGATTGAACCCACAGTGTGAAAGTAGCTGACTCCAAGTCACCCAACCGTGTAGGTGCAGAAAGATGATGGTGCAAACCTAAGAGCTAGATGACATCATAGAGGGGTGTATCAGGCATACTGTAAGGTTATTGGAACCCTGTGGCTTCGGTTTGCCCTTAGCTTAGCAGAGCTAAGCAAGGGGGTGTGTCTGAAGCTGCCAAGCACTCTTTACACTAACTAAGTGGGTGTGCACGCCACGCATCGTGTTTTAAAGGAAAAAAAAGTATACCAGGAAATGGCACATCTGAGCACTGTGTTTGCATGGCACACCCCTGGGCTTAAATAGGAAGGCAATGGGAAGGGAAAACAGCAGTAGGAAGGTAATCAAGGAGAACTAGCATAGCTGGCAGGTGAAATGTATCAGAATCAGCCAATTATACAGGCAGTAACCCAGCCCAGCACAGTACTATAAACTATGCAAACACCTTTCCCTGTTTTTTCCCACAAACTCTACACCACTGGTGTACACAAGTGGGGAAATTTTACCAAACAAAAGCAACAAAATGATAGGGGCTGCATTAGCTCTCATAAATCAACATGTGTAACAGGCTGCGGGTAGGGAGGATGAGAATGCTGATGACCAATCCACAGTGAGGAGAAGGCGAAGAGTGTACAGAGCCAGGGTAAATTACCAGGGGCTACATGAGCTGGAGTTAGTGGAGCACTATAGGGTGGACAGGGACCTCCTACAGCAAATTTTTGAGCTGTGCCGACCACGCCTGACACACAGAACCAACAGACAGGAACTCATCCCAGTGGATACCAAGGTATGTGTAGGCCTAAGAATACTAGCCACAGGTACCTTCTAAAGGCCAACTGGAGATATCATGGGAATCTCACAGGCATCAGCATCCAGGGTACTCCACCAGTTCCTGGATGCCATGTCAGCACATGCCGGTGAACACGTATATTTCCACAACAGCCCTGAGGAGTTACCAGCAATATGCATCACTTCCACCAAATATATGAATACCCTGAGGTAGTGGGTGCTATGGACTGCATGCACATACACATCAAAGCACCACCCAGTGAGCGGGGTATGGTCTGCATCAACCGCAAGGGCTTCCCCTCTATCAACTGACAGGTCATATGCGATGCCCAGGGCATTATAATGAGTGTGTGTGCTGGCTGCCCTGGAAGCTATCATGACTCCTACATCTGGCATATGACACAGCTGTACCAGAGACTTGCCAATGGGGACATCCCTTATGGCCAACTAGTTGGGGATGCTGGTTATGCACTGGAACTGTGGCTGATAGCACCCATCAGAAATGCACACCCACCTGAACAAGAACCATAATTAGGCACATGCACAGACAAGAATCATAATAGAGCGTGTGTTTGGGATGCTCAAGTCATGATTTCAGTGCCTCGACATATCCAGCGGAGCCTTGCAATACTCACCAGCTACATGTACCCAAATTGTCATCATATGTACCATGCTACACAATATGATCCTGTGGAAACAGCTGCAGCAGGAACAGCATGGGGCAGAGCCACACCGCCCCCCCCCCTCCATTGGCAAGGCCTGCACAGGCTGAGAGTGACTCAAAGGAGGAAAAACCTGAGCCTGCCCCAGTAGGTAGAAGGAGGAGTGCCCAGTATGCCCAGGCCTTGGCAAAGAGGCAACACATAGCACATACACTGACACGGTAGGAACCCAGGGAATGACACCTCTCTTTGACTCGCACATACAGTAAAAGGGATGCCAAACATGACACTACCTGTGCTTAACCATGTATAGGGAGTGTACTGTGTGCATCCAATATAGTCAGCCCTCCAGCACCATCCTCAGTACTGGCACAGCCACAAGGTAAGACACTCTCCCTATCAATTGCCAAATGGAGTAGTATGTTTTGTTACTTGTATCTATGGTATGGATGTGAGCATGCAAGGGAATCGGGTGGTGAATGGGATGCCAGCAGATAGTAGACACTTATAGTAGCAGCATGAAATCCGTAACAAATACTGATGTCACCATAGTAACCAGTACTAGACAAGGTTTCAAAACTCATTGCTGAAAATGTGGTGGGCCAAATGTGTGTCCATAGGACACACACATGCCAGTCAGGGAGGCTCACATAACCAACAACAGTCTCAGCCAGCAGGACAGGCATAGACAAACACAGACAAAGGCTGTGCTAAAGCCTCTGAATGATGGCTATGGAGAACAGCCCCCCCTCCAGACCTACACAGACAAATTACAACAGGTCAGGCAGTGGGATGTTAGTTCTGAAGGGTAAGAAGTCTGAAACTGAAATGTAGGTCAATCAAACCTAAGAACTGTCGTACACTGATATGCCTCTAGTCTGCATGATAGGTTAGAATACAGAATGAAATGCAGTACCTGAAATACCAATGCAGTCATAGCAAATGTGTACAGTTTTCAGGTGTTCACCTCCACAATCCTATGTAGAAATGTAGTAACATGTATGTGTAGGGATAATCTACAGTTGAGCACAGATTACCTGAGCTGGCCAAAGTAGCAGGATAGATTGTAGCATGTGCACAATATGCAGGGCTGCATGTGTTAGCTTGGTGTGTGTTGTATATTGTGTGAGAGTGGTCAGCATGTAGGCATGGTGAGGTTTGTACTGGTGGCCATTGGCCTGTAGACAGGGCCAAGTTCTCAAAACTGCAGTGCCAAACACAATGCATCCCAGCAAAACACATTCAACAGTAAGGCATAGTAAATGTTTGGATGTAATACCTTTCACCATCTGAAAGATGGACATGGCATGAATGTGGGCCCAGACATACAAACAGTACACAGATGGAAGTACCCCATACAGACAGTGTATAATATGTTACAGTCAAATGGACACACCTTTTGAATTGTACATACAGGCTAGCAGCACATTAGTTGGGTTTGTAGTATGGAATACCGATGTCATCTGGCCAAACACTGGCAGACCACAAAGGTCACAGGTATGAAGTATTGAGAAACTGCTGATGTCCCTGCACAAGCCAGCATAAGTGGAATGTCCCATGTATATCTGTGAGTCAGCTACAAGTAGCTTCCATAGCACACATGCACCCAGCTCATCCCACCATCAGCCACAGGTACCTCACAGGTCTTATCCCTGCTGTTGGGAATGAGTACAATAAGACCCTGCCTCTGTATGGCAATAGCCACAGAATGCAGCATGCAGAAGAGGTCCCATGCAGGTGTGCCCCTAGCTGTAAGCAGCACCCTGCCAGCATCCACACTACTGGATCAATAATGACAGAAACTATTGACATTAACACCTTGCACACCTATCCTGTCACCCCAGGGGAATATAGTGGCTTGCAGTCTGGGATTGTCGGAGTGACACAATGCAATGGCCTGCTACAGCTGGCCTACATCACTACCAAATGGCCTACAGTCCTCTGCCAAAGGCCTGTGTCTCATCTGTACTGCCAATGTATGTTATGTCATGGACTCCAAAATAACAACATAACACAGTCCACAGAACCCAAATGCAAGGCCATGTGGACAAATCCCAGTAACATGTCCACCATGTCCTACTGCATGAAGTGTGGACCAGCCCCAAATTACTGTTAGGATGAAGTGATAACTATAGGGAATTTATCAGATGATGTTTGCATAATGTTTGGAAGAGGATAGAATAATAGAGAGGTGGGTAGGAGCATGGATGGCATGGAGTGTGTGAAGTCTGAAACTCAGCCATGTGCACATATTATCCCTGCCTCCTACCACAGGAATGGATGGCAACAAACCTGCTCATAAACCACAATGTGAAGGGGTAATGTCCAGAAATATGACCCCTGCCACTGGGTAACCTGTGTGAATCTGTACAGCTGTGAGGTATGGCCACAGCAGGATATGGCCATACTGTCACATTGATGGATGTACAAGCATGGGATCCTCAGCCACCACTGTACCAAGGTGCTGAACCATTTACAAAGACCCATCAGCAATGTCTGCAGCTTCCCTAACAGAATGGCATGATTGTGCAAGAATATGTAGGCTGCAGACCACAATACTGGAAACAGCTTCATTCATTCTGTGTTCCCCAGGAAATGACTGCAAGCAAATATGTATACCTGACAGTAGTTGATGACATAAAACATCACAGTGTAAAACAGTACATATGTCTGAATATCTCTGATAACACCAAAACCATGTAGCAGAAGCAGCACAGACACAATTACCTACAGTAACTCACTATCCTTTGCCCATTTTGACCCTGTATTGTCAACCGATCTACAGATATACTGCAGAAACAGGTTGCTAGGTGTAGAACACAAAAGCCTTCACTGGAGTACAACCTACCTGGAATGGATTCACACATTCAATACAGAAGGTGATACTGGGCATGATCCCACACTTAGCAAAATGAAGCCCGTGTCTGTCAACAACAGTGGACTATACATATCTGACACAGATGTTTGTGCATACACTCCTCATTGCACACCAGTCATGCTTTGCACACACATTGGATAGGAATACACATACATACATTCAAGGACAACACACTGTAATAGACCAAAATTAGACATACATAGATGTGTGGAAAAGAGTGACAGTGACAAAGAGCCTCCCATCATGAGGCCTGTCCCACCCAGCACACATCCAATTGGCTAAAACTACATGATGTGCAAATGCCAATCACTGTAGACATTTGCCTCTGGTATCTTTCAGCGCTATAGTGCCTGTGGTCCTTGTGATAACTGTGTAACATGACTGTATAAGTCAGTATTTATCTAGCAGTTGTATACATGTACCTGTGAAATATAAACCTGTGTGTGCCTAAGTGCTGTGTGGCTGCTTCCAGATGAATGGTTTATGGCCCATGCACACACACTGCACTCCTCATTGCCCTACTATGGCAAGCCTACTGATGTCTTCACCTTGAAATACACTTTTTGGTGAAAAAATAGCTCTATAATCTCTGTAGCACATGCTATAACTGTGTAATGCTGTAGTGTGGTGTACTAGTTAGGTAGGAGTTCTAATCAGAGACATGGCAGGTGTATATGTGTAGGGATTGATGCTTTTGTGGCCATTCATAGTCACTACACTCCCCATTGTCCTACTTTGGCAAGCCTGCTGATGTCATTCACTTTGAAATACACCTTTGGGGAAGGAGTAGCCCTGTAAGCTCCATGGCATGAGCGAAAACTATGTAATGCTGTAATGTAACATATTAGTTAGGTAGGGGTTCTATTCCCAGACATGGCAACTGTAGAACTGTGTGTTTGTCTGTGTAGGGATCACTGCTTTTGAGGCAATTCACACTCACAACAATATCCATCCATTGCCCAACTTTGGCAGGGCTGCTGATGTCATTCACTTTGAAATACACCTTTGGGGAAAGAGTAGCCTAGTAAGCTCTGTGGTGCATCCTATAACTGTGTAATGCTGTAGTGTGATGTGTTTGTCTGTGTAGGGATCACTGCTTTTGAGGAAATTCACATTCACAACAATATCCATCCATTGCCCAACTTTGGCAGGTCTGATGATGTCATTCACTTTGAAATACACCTTTGGGGAAAGAGTAGCATAGTAAGCTCTGTGGTGCATCTTATAACTGCATAATGCTGTAGTGTGATGTACTAGTTATGTAGGAGTTCTGTTCACAGACATGGTAACTGTAGAACTTTGTGTGTTTGTGTAGGCATCCATGCTTCTGAGGCAGTTCACACTTACTACAGTTTCGACTGTCCTACTCTGGCAGGGCTGCTGATGTCATTCACTTTGAAATATACCTTTGGGGAAGGAGTAGCCCCCTAAGCTCCATGGTGCATGCTATAACTGCATAATGCTGTAGTTTGATGTACTATTTAGGTAGGAGTTCTGTTCCAAAACATGGCAACTGTAAAACTTTGTGTTTGGTCATCCCCAATGATTGGGGCATAAATAATATAAGGGAATTCTTAAATGGTAAGGACGACTTTTCTAATGATAACATAAAACTTATATGATCCCTATTAGAGACTATGTTAGAGAATAATATTGTTCTATTTGAACAGGAATTTTTTCTGCAAAAGGTTGGCATGGCCATGGGCACTGCCTGTGCCAATAGCTACGCTAACTTAGTTTTGGTGCAATGGGAACAACATCATTTATTGTCAAACAGTGATGTATTTGCAGATCACCTCTTTGGTATGTCCATTTTGTTGATGCTATTTTTATGTTATGGGGTGGCACAGTTGATGATTTGAACAATTTCATGAGGTACATGCATAGTACCACCTCCTTTCTGAAATTTACATGTGCACACTCTTTTGAACATTTAGAATTTCTAGATGTCAGAATAGACAAAGCAGACTTTGATTCTGTCCATACCAGCTTATGTAGAAAACCTACATGCAGGAATGCACTTTTACACAATAATAGTATGCATCCAAGGCATATAATGAGAAATATGCTTAAGGGACAGGTATATAGAATACTTAGGCTTCATAATGATGATACAGTTGCACGCAAAGCTCTTGAATCTTTGAAAAATGATTTTTTAGAAAGAAGCTATCAAGAAATAGAAATAAATACCTGCATCTCTGAAGCTTGGAAGCAGAGATTAGATAGATGCAGGCCTTATTTTAAATCAACTACAAGCACACATGCAGTAGGATGGCAACAGGACTCTACTAGTAATATTTTTAGAGTGTCTCTACAATATTCTATTGGTATAAGTCAATACTGTGACATTATAAAGAATAACTGGAAGATACTGAACAATGTACCCGAGTTAAAAGACAAGATGGGAAGTATTCCACATTTTTCTTTCAGAAACAAAAAATTCCTTAAGCAACACCTTTGTTATAAGTCCAATATGCTAGAGAAAGGGAACCCCTTATCTGACAGGACTGGTACATTTCCTTGCAGAAGTTGTTCAGCCTGTAAATTTATTTTTACCTGTCTGTCATACACTCAGCCAGTTTTAAGATTCACAATTAATGTTGATATTTATGCTGACTGCAAAATGTGTAACCGTGTTTATTTTTCTTTCTGTCAACTATGTCATGCATTTTATGTTGACAAGACAAATAGATCCTTTAAGGATAGGATCCTTGAACATCAGAGAGACATAAAGAATAAAAAAAGATAGTAATGCCTTAGCAGCACATATTATGAGCCATGGTACCACACACTCATTTAGGTTCTTTGCGTTGCAAGTTTCAGACACTAATTTAACAGGATGTGATTTTAAAAACTATATAGAACAGAAGTGGATTTTATTGTTGAATGCAGAAAAACCACCTGGTCTAAATGGGTTTTTTTCACTGAAACCCTTCCTGAATGGACGTAGACTTAGACATAATTAATATGTTTTATTTTTATATATATTTTTATAAGTGCAATATATTTGCATGCATTTTTATAGCTGTTTTTATTCATGATATATGAATGTGTTTTCTGCAGTATGTGTTCTTTTAAAAAATGTTTTAGCTTTTTAATGACATCATAATTAAGGGCGTTTTATTGGTCACACTTTCTATAAAAGACTTGTATTTCTTAGTTAATGTTGTCTGATGAAGTGGTGTGGTCACCGTGAAAGCGCTTACCACTCTTTTGGATACATCTATTAAAGTTCCTGGATTTTTGCCTGTTGGTTTGGTATTTCTTGGTTTAGTTTATTCTCATTTTTGTCTTACCAACCTTTATCCTGCTATCATATATATTTTTTTGCTTTATCATTGCAGTTACTGTTGAGTGTATCCCACCAAGTAGCTGTCCGTAATTCTGTACAATTCATGTTAACAGGTTAGGTAGTTGTCTATCACACTATCTGTAGTTTTACAAAACCTCTCACCCTCAAAAGGGTAGGGGTGTGCCACCCACACCAGCACATACATGTTTATCGATTTGAGGATTGCTCTACATTGTGTAAGGGGACATATACCCTGTCAGTATCATCATCAATGACCTTAAACTAGTGGACTGCTTATTCCAAAATGTGTTGTTGTGTGTAGTCTTGCTTGGTGAAATTACATAAGCTACAATGGGTTCCTTGCACAGATACATACATCCATGTGTACAGTATTCTCTGTGAAGTGCATCAATACCAAAGCCTCTGTGTGTGTTATACACAAACATGTGATGTGTAACACCCAGTACAACTACCATTGTCCACTGAAGAAGGGCTGCTAACAGCAGCCACGTGCACTCACCTGTATACACCACCCCAGACCTATTGGCCATGTGGAACAGGCAGTAACTGTTATACAGACCTGTGACATGTGTTCACCTGTACTCAGGATATGGCACAGCCAAGGTGTCACCACAGTGCCATACCCCTTGTGAGATATGACAGCAGACCATCCTCCTGCTGACACATGGACACCTACAACACAAACAGATAACATTATGTAGACCACAATTGCTCAGTGTTAATAACAGCTATATTGCATCATGGCTGGACAGCTACAGTTCCTGACATGTAAGCATTAAACTTTACTGCTGACAACATGTTACACAGCAGTACATTGGTACACTGTAGTACAGTCACCGTGTGCATCAGAACCATATTAACCTGTCCCTGCACCAATGTTATGGTTGTCAGGGATGTGGCACAGGTATCATCATATGCACAGGGTGTGTTGCTGGTTTGCTAGAGACCTAGGCTGAGCCATACATTTGACACCATGTGTTTGAGTGAGGGTTTTAATTACTGATATGGCCATGGTAATGTGGTGTGTGTAGGTATGGGGTTGCCCTAGGTGTGTTTGTATTGTGTATGAGTATGCATGCACACAGTTCTGCCATGTGGCTGCCCTATACAGATGTTTGTTGGACAGCTGCAGACTATACCTGGCAAGGTGTGCAGTTCACCACCTCCGGCCACGGACATGAGAACTGTGCCTGCCAGGGGATCTATGGGCACATCCAGGTACAAGCCACGATATGGTACTCTCCCCTGATGATGACATATGTCCAATGGAACCAGGTCCCTCATGGGTCTGGCCAGGGCCATGTGCACGTGGCCCGCTGTGGTGTGGACAGCACCTCCCTGCAGTGCTGGGGCTGGTACTGCCACTACAGGAGAGGCTTGGTGTCCTTGCACATCCACGTATACCTGCAGCTGTTGGTGTTGCTGGCCTACATCCATGTGGCCATAGTACCACTCCCACCACATGCTCTAGCATGGACAATCCACGGTCAATGAGTCCCACCATCTCACCACACCATCTATCCATGACCTCTGTAAAATAATGGAGGGCACCTGCAAGATCAATGATGTTGTCAGTTACAGCTGAAAGAGTAGCCCTCTGCAGGCTCAGATCCTGTCTGGTGTACCATTCCATACATACCTGCACCTCTGTGACAGCCTGAAACATGCGTCTGGTGGTACCAGATGTGGCACTTCTGCCAGGGGCATGATGACCAGCAGCCCTCCAATGAGCACACCTGAACATCAGCCTATGTTGTCCAACACATACTTGGGATGATATGTGGACAGATGTCATTTGTGAATGCCTGATGTCTGATTTACAGATGTCATCATCAGCAGTGCATGTATGGCCAATATGATACAATTACTCTGACAACCTTGAAATCTTACCGTGGCTATGGGGAGTGTGCACACCCTTATTGATATGACGCCTTATTCCCTGATATGCCATGGGACCACATTATGGCATATGTTAACATTACATGAACCTGATATATGACATATGACCTGTACAATTAAATGCAGTGTCAAACAAATGTGTTAGTTGTGCTGATTGAGATGCATACACTTTGTGGGTGCATATGTGTGGTACACTCTTATCATGATGGTTTGTTGCACCTACTGTTATGTGTACTACAGCAGTCACTATTCCTGGCAGGGCTATACTAGCATGGGCCATCTGCATTTGCCAGTATTTGATCAGTCAGCTCTACACATGTCCCCCAGCTGTGCATGATTGCAAGGTCAACTCATGTGCATATCCCTTGGTGTCACTATTGCTGTGGAGTCAGGATTATGTCTGCCACAGTTTCTGACCCTGACTGTGTGCAGATACAGCCATCTGTAGCATCCATTGGATCCTTGCTGCAGTGCACTGTTGTGTCATGATGACACCCCCTCCCCACCTTCAGCCTTTTTGCAGATGCTTGACAACTATGACCTACACATGTGTGCCAGTTTGCAGTGTCCCAAACACTGAACACCATGTGAATCAACCTAGTCCCAGCTAATGAATGGCAAAAATACAGGTGTACACCGGCACTGGCAAGGTACAGATGGGGATGGTGGGCCCAAGGTGGGGTGAGGTGTTGGTTGTGCAGCACATGTATCTTACTTGATACTGTCTGTAGGTTACCAAAGTGGTCTTGGTACACCAGTACACATTGCAACGCATGCCTTTTGGGGACCTTCTCTGTTATGCATATGCTACCTGTAGAGAGGCCTGGCTGATGTTTCCTGTGGTACAACTGTCCCATCTGATTACCGTAATCCATGGGCCACACGTATGCAGAGTCCAGGCAATTGCTGACAGAGGTACTGCACAGCTAGTACTTGCTACACATTCTTGCAACTCCCTCAGTTTTGTGGCATGTTACTAGGCAGCCTGCATGATTGGTTTGCTACATGTGACATCATCTGTCTTCGATGGCCATCTGATTATTTCCTACATAATTCCTGTCCCATACATCCTCGCCACATACATGACTGTCTGCACTGTTTGCCATGGTATATGCAATGGTGAGGTATGGCTACATGTCCAGCTCCTGTTTGCTACCTGTTGGGTATGGGTTCCATGCCATGGCATGTAAGATATGTGCAAGCCACAGCTGCCTCAGTTGCAGGTAAGTGGGCACATTTTATGGCCAAACATCTTGGACAGCAGACAATTTCTTGATATGACATTGGGGACTTGCACTTGCTGGAAGGTGCATTTCCATGACAAATGCATGCTGTCAGTACCTCAACAGCTGCTTCCACTATATTTTATCTGGAGTGTGTGCACACATATGCTTCCAGTGTTTGTGAAGGTATGTATTCCCCATATTTCCTGTCCTAACATACGATTCCATATTACATACTCATTGCTCATGTTAGGACCACATTGCAGATTGTAAGGGTTGTGGACTGCAATGTTGTGGTATGCTGTAGTGTAGATCTGTAACAGTTACCATTGTAATACTGGTATATACACTGTTGTATCACTGTATAAGGGTGATGTTTCACACATGTCCCTAATGTAGGTCATTTGCCACACCATTATGTTCATCTTTGTGCACACATTTTGCAATGACAGGATGTTAGCTATATTGCAGGAGTCTGAAATAACCTTCAGATGCACCATCATGGTGAACACTGTGATGCAGTGCAGTTAACAGCAACAATACATGAACATGTACAGCATGCATTATGGGTAGGTGTGTCAAATGTGTGCATGGAATATACCATGACCATAACATGACCGGTGTATTGACAAACCTGAACAAACACCATACTCACCAGCTACAGGCTGCTGCCCTGGAAGTATACCAGAGGGACCTACATAAGTGTGTGAGAGATGTGATGTCAGTAGCCACACCTGTGGCATTAGAACAGGGTGGGTGCAGCATTGCAGTACATCAACAGTACAAGCCCACAATGCTATAGATTATTCACATCTGTTTATTACTACTACACAGTAACAGACTATATATATTTCATCTCACATATGCATGATCTAATTGTACAGATGTGAATGGATATGCAACAGTCAGCTACAGATGTGCCATGTGGCCTTACCTGCATGCTCCTCTGCCATTATGTGGGTAGCACCCACCTCCACTATGCTCAATGACAGGTGTGTTTGCAGGAGGGCAGGTATCCCGAGGCTGGCAAGGAGCTCCTCAACATGTGTCGGGGGGCTGGATGGCATGACACCCCCATTACAAGCTGGTCCCCCCTGACTGCAGCAGCCTGCCGATGGGCATGGTGAAGTAGATCTGTGCATTGATGACGGACCTGCTCATAACTGCGGTTATGCAGGCCAACATCATTTAACCTGTGGACAAGATCATTCCACAGGGTGGTCTGCTCCTGCTGATCATGGGCTGTCCGGCCGAACAACAGCTAGTAGTGCTGCACCAGGTGAGAGGTGGTGACATCATTCTTCTCCACTGTATAAATGGGCAACCTATCCCTGGACATTTTGCCTGAAAGACATAAAGATGGAAACAGGTCTGAGGACCTCATATTGCAAGTTTATCATAGTTGTTAATACACATCTCTGTCTCCCCCCCCACCATATCTGTAACAGCAATGTGATCACACAACTCAACAGGTATGTCTACAGAATACCTACCATTGGGACATATATCGTATTGTACAACACTTTGTGCTATGTCTTTGTAGTCATGTTCCATGTGGGGACACTATCATTGGTGGCCTGTTACAGACGTCACCTGCCTGCCATTGTAAGGGTCACTATGGTTCCATATATGCATGTGTTCTGTTTGCTATGTGATTGCTGCACATGTGTTGTTTTGTGTTATTGCTCTTAGACATGATTCAGGATTGTGTGGACTATTACTACCTACATATGTTCTATAACAGTAACACAATAGCAGGCTTGTGGAACAGCTGCCAGCAGAACCACCTCTCCCACCTCATCTGGCCATGTTATGAGGCCACATCACATGTGGAACCCACCCTGGGGCTGCTTCATCTACTGGTCCCGCACTACCTTCAAGTAGAACTACCTCAGACGATGGTGTACCCCTGTGGGGGTACACACAGACAAGATCCTGTCACCTGAGGTCTGGTTCAGGGTCTGGTGCATAGGAAGCTCCACAGAGACTTGGGGGATGTGCTGCAGTACCTTGAGGCCCTCAGTATACACTCACAGGGTCTGCATGCTCCTCCTGCTCAGCCTCCAGCCCAGGCACCTTCAGGGCCATAAAGCTGATGTTCTGACTGTCCATGGGTGGAGACCTTGGTCCCATTGTTTCCATATGGGGGCTCATAGGCTTCCACATCGCAGACAACACTACCCAAACAGGGTGTTTACCCACCACATGTGTCATATACCACCTCTGTAGGCTGTTTTCTCTATCTTCCAACCCAACCCACCTCCACAAATATACCTGCTATCCTTCCCCAAATTACCAAATCCCACCTTCACAAACAAGGGCAATGTGTTCTCAACATGGGGTTCACACCTGACATTACCGCCCATTTTGCCATTTTGCACACACTTATTGCTGTATATATATATATATATATATATATATATATATATATATATATGTGTGTGTGTGTGTGTGTGAGTGTGTGTGTGTGTGTATTGATATGTGTGATGTTCCCTCACACATATCATGCAGCACTGTCATTCAAAAGTATATGTGTGTGTGTGTGTGTTTGTATACACACACACACACACACACACACACACACACACACACACACACACACAGATATATATACATACACACATATATGTAGGATGCATTCAGACATCAGGTACCCACTCTCTAACTCTCCTTCCTCCACAGCTGCACTGTTCTGCCTTGCTACAACACAGACAGGTGCCACATGTGGACACAGCCTAACATGAGGGGGGTATATATAGGGACAGATTGCAGATAAGCCAATTACACATCTATGCCATCTGTGCATGCTATATTACACATTAACATGGCTGTTCTTCAAGTACTGGGCTCTGGAACCTACATATCCATCATAACGGCATTACTTCCACCACCAGCTATTGGCCGCACTAATATAAATGTTGCATTACACAACACACACTATGATGACTTACATTTTGTCAGTAAGTGCTGATCTGCACAGTTGACAGGTATGGCCCGGTGCCCAGAGGGACAGACACTAGTTTGCTGTGTGGATGGCTGGATGTATGTTTTTTTTTTTTTTTTTGTTTGTTTTTTTGTGTTTGTTATATATTTTTTTTTTTTTTGCTTTCACACTTTGCTTTCCTCTCTCTCTCTATCTCGGTCTCTCTCTCTCCACTAAATGAATTGAGCTCCTTTGAATAGATTGCAGCATGGATTTTTTAGGTGATGCACATGATCAGGTGATGGCCTCTGCACCGATTAGTGTCCATCACTTGCAACCTGCATGCATCATGCTGTGTAGTACTTCCAATTACCACTGACATGGCAACCCACTACTATAAATTCCTACATCATGTGGGTGTGGTCTCTTTACCTTTCCTGTATGGAGGACATCCTTCCTGTATGTGGGCAGCAGTGTTACTGACAACAGGTAGCAATGCCTCTTTTAAGAGGACTTGCAAACTCAGGCCAGCTACATATTTGTATAAGGTTCCAGACCACAGACAGTGTGAGTAGTGTTGTTTTATGCATTGTATGCCAGCAGTGTTACAGGGTTTGTGTGTACATACTAGTTTAGCATGGAATGCAGTCTGTCTGCATAGCTCTCAACTGTGGGCCTATCCACATGACGGCCAGAGGATTGCCTGTTATGTTTTGTCTGTCCACCACACAGGTCTTGCGTCAGATATATCACTGGCATTGTGTCTGTTGGGTGCTATCAGTACATGGTTACATCCATTTGTGTTTCTGACTTCATATTCCTGACTAAGGGTATGTTGCCGACTATCCTGTAGCACCAGCAACTTTCTCAGTGTATAACAACACTATTTCAAATATGGCCCTGTGTTCTGGCCTCTGTCCTCATCTACATACCAGGCTTTGTCCATAAGAGGTTGTTATGTAGTGGCCTGTGATTATGTCATCCTGCCATCATTCCAGTGATGTTGTGGTCCCCACACATATTGTGGGGTAGGGTCCATATATATGTGGGCTACAGCTGGACAAAACATGTGTGCCCTTCTTCAGAACCTGAGGTCAGTGTATGTAACAGTGTTATATGACCCTGTAAGTCAGTCGATGGGGGAGGGGTATGCACCATATATAACCTAGGCTTTTACAACATGTGAGGGATATCAGTAATAAAATGCCTTAAGGTATATGGCTGTGCATTTTCATACATTTCACCTTGGGAACATTGCTGGGCTTGTGCTTACTGTCATACAGACTGTTCTGTTTTTCAGTGTGATAGTGATGTTTTCAATTAAGGATTGTTATGTAACAGATACATCCTCATTGTGACAACTTAATTCTTTTCCCCCTACGGGTTGAGTACAGAGTGTAATTGGAGGCTGCTGAACTATACATATGCATTACTTACTGTTGATTGATTGTTATCCTCTGGCCCAGTGTTTCTTTACTGATGTACTGCTTGAAGACCTTGGCCTGGACAGCGACATATGTTATGCTTTTGGATTACTGTATAAAATGATATGCTTGAGAGTTGCATTACTCAGTTAGTATGTATTTCAAAGACCTAACAGCTATATGACATGGCATATACAGCTGTAATAGTACACAAATAAATATTTCTTATGTATGCAAACCTTTGTGTGGTGTCATGTCCTTTGACTTCTCTGTGAGTATATGTTTCATGCAAAAATTGTCTTTTGTATGAGTGAATTATACACTGTCCATTTTAAAAGGTGGCAACTGTAGAAAACTGGCTGTTCAATACGCTGTGCACCCTCTAAATATGTATCTTCCTATACATATCTAAGTATGTGTATGTGTATTTACATATATATATATATATATATATATATATATATATATATATGTATGTATGTATGTATATATATATATATATATATATATGTATATGTATATATATATATATATATATATATATATATATATATATATATATATGTATATATATATATATATATACATATATATATCTGCATATATATGTGTGTGTATATCTATCTTTGGAATGTTTATTGCTTCCACATTGTACATTCCCTGTGGTAGCCAGACTGTACTGCATGATATGTTATTGATACCATCCTGACATCATACAGGTGGGATGGATTACTGTTAACTTCTTTGGCTATGTTGTGCAGGGTCCTGGGTATGGGAGTTGCAAGTGTTGGTACTGTGTTGCAGGGCAGATCTGTTTGGCTGTGGGGGAGGCGGTGATATCAATACTTGCAAGAGGTACTTAGCTAGGGCACCCTCACCCCCATTAACGGTGCCTTTGGTCATATATGTATTTGTTATGTTCTCTTTTATATCTATAGATATATATCTGTATATACCCACACACACACATCTCTCTCTCTCTCTCTCTCTCTATATATATATATATATATATATATATATATATATATATATAGATATATTTAAATATTTAAATATAAATATATCTATAAATATATCTATATATATATATATATATACGAACCGCAAAAGCTTGAACAAACTTGTTAAAACACAAAATACGAAGAACCAAGCCCAAGGACCGAACAAGTAGATAAAATTAGAAACTGATTTATTTGAGCGCTTTCGGAAGAGACAATACCCCTCCTTCTTCAGAATGTATAAAAGAACAAACAGGAAATGCAGGCAACAAACCTTATTTAAAGCCAATTAAGGGAATCATATGACAATCTATTACCATTGTTACTCAATTCATTAAAACAACCTATACAAATCATCAGAACAAGAAGCAGCCTACTTTTCATGCAGGCAAAATGCCACCGCTTAAAACTAAAAAAAGACTAATACAAATACAATGAACAACTTGAAAATTTGATATAATGCTTAATTGTTTTCATAGTCATTAAAATATTTGTGAATAGCCTATAAAGCACACTAATCATAAAGTAAGCTTAATCCCTATATAGCCTTCATCCAAACCAAATACATTAATCTATCTAAAATTCAGTATATTAATAATCACTAAAAAATATGTATTGAAGTGACATTTAAAAACCTAACATAACAGTGAATATCTTTACTGCTAAAGTAAATAACAAACAAAATACTAACTCATTTAAATTATCTCCTTAATGCTAATTTTTTTAAAATACATGCAATAGAAATTTGTTCATTTAACCTTGGAGGGAAACTGGCTGCTGTTTTAATTTGCCACTGTAGCTCTTCTATCTCTAGTTGAATCTGCCATGGACCTGTAAATGGAGCATCATCTACTTGTTTCAGTACTGTAAACCTAAACTCATGACCAGGGTATTCATTAATGTGACAAGCCAGGGCATTTGTTTGTTCCTTCTTAGAGATGGCATAAGCATGTTCATACATGCACTGTTTTAATTTGCGCTCGGTCTTTCCAATATAGAAAGCACGGCAACCTGTACAAGTTGCTGCATAAATCACTGCCCTAGTGTTGCAATTATATTTACCTTTCACTTTGTAATCAATGCTGTTTATCGTTACAAAAGTGCCTTCCTTTATGAGTTTACATTGTTTACAGAAACCACATTTTCCCATGCTACATGTCTGTATCCTCTGCTTAGTCTCCCAGCTTCTAAAAGAATTTTGAGGTTCACACCTCTCCTAAAAGTAATTGGTGGTGCGGCCTCAAACTTATCACAAATATTTTTGTCACCTACCAATAATTTCCAGTTTTTACATAAAATGTCCCTAATAAAATGATGATCTATAGAAAAGGTGCATAGAAACCTCAATGTGTGCTGATGTTTGTTATCAGGTAAATTTAACCGATGCTTGCTGGAATCCTCAGAGTCTTTGATGAGTACTGATTGTGAACTCAAAATGGGACGAAAATACCCAACAGAACGTTTATGTGTAACTTCCTCCCTAATGTCATCCACCAATTTACTAGGGTAACCCCTATCACGAAACATCTCGGAAAGTTTGGTGCATTCCTCTAAAAATTCACTTTCGTCGGTGACCATCCTAGCCGCCCGTACCATTTGACCTTTCACTACCGCTTTCTTTTGATGGTACGGGTGGCAACTGGAATAATGCAAGAATCCGTTAGAATATGTCAGTTTCATATAGATTCTGCTTTTAAACCTAGAGTTCAAGTTGTCTTTAGATAAACAAATATCCAAAAAACTAATTAGAGTATCATGGAAATCAAAAGTGAATTCCAAAAAGTTGGTCAATTTCGTCATAGTAGCAATAAAGTGAGGGATGTCCTCTGGGGTTCCTTTCCATAAAAAGAAAATGTCGTCCTGGTACCTAGTGTACCAGGTGACATGTCTTTTAAAGGTGGGATCTTGAAACAAAAGAGTGTTCTCCCATTGGGCCATAACGCAATTGGCATAGGCCCCCCCCACAGGGTGAGCCCATCGCCACTCCTGATGTCTGTATAAAAGTACGTCCTTCAAATCGAAAAAAATTGGAACAAAGTATCAATTCCAAAAGTGTCTCAACCAGACATATAGTGTTGTCCTTTACCTTTCTTGCTAATAAAAATTCCCTGATCCAGTCAAGTCCTATACTGTGGGGGATGACTATATATAGGTCTTTCACGTCCACAGTTAAAAGCACGTAACCTGGACTAAATGGAATCTTGTTAATCCCATTCAAGAAGCTCCACGAATCTTTGCAGATTTGTGTTTCCTTCTCAATGAGTGGTTTAAGTAAGGTGTCAATATACGTAGCTGCAGCACTCAATAAAGACCCCCTTCCATCAACGATAGGTCTGAAAGGAGGGTCAGACACCGATTTATGAATTTTTGGCACTCCAAAGAAAACTGGCAACCTAGGTGATGTAATAGTTAAATACGTGTATAGGTCCGTGTCTATGGTGCTTTCCAAAAATAAATCCTCCAATGTACTTCTAACCTTACTATAGGCAATGTTGATCTCATTAATACTGATCTCCTGATACGGCCCTAACTCTAAGTGACCTAACATTTTATTGACATATGTATGATGATCCATAAGAATAAGCCCATTCCCCTTATCGGGTTTCATAACCCTGATGTTGCAGTCTCTTAAAGTCTTGATAAAATCCCTCTCCTGCGAAGTGATGTTAAATTTGAGTCCCTTAACCTTAACATTTTGAGCAGCTAGCTGTCTCAGATCCAACTCACAAGCCATCTCAAAGATTTTTAATTTATCATATAATGGTGGATTAAAGACACTCGCAATTCTAAAATTGTTGAGAAGGGTAGGGTAAATGTTTTCATATATATATTGCTATATATAATATATATATATATATATATATATATATATATATATATATATATATATATATATATATAGACATATATGTAAACGTATATATCTACAGATGTATATATATATATATATATATATATATATATATATATATATATATATATATATATATATATATATATATACACATATATAGGGTCTATATTATAATTACAAAAGTTGTCTTTTGTGAATACATGTTCATCGACACATAAATGTCGAAGAATGAGAACAGCGAATTACCAAAAAAGTGAAATGGAGAACGCTGAATGCATTCCCGGAAGTAACAGCGCCATACAGGTAAGATAAACCTAACTATACAAACCTTACCTAAAACACTTTTTCAAACATTTTTGCAGGGGGGCAAGCCCCATTGCATCCCCCCCACACCTCCCCTACTTATATATACCAACTCCGAGACCGGACTACAGTGGGGAAAAAGATTAATTTCCTCATGCCCATGATCACCCTGCTGGCCAAGAAAATCCATTCGTCATTCTCCATTTCACTCTTTTGGTACTTCGCTGTTCTCGTTCGACGTATATGTGTCGATGAACATGTATTCAAGAAAGACAGCTTTCGCAATTCTGATATAGCTCCATATATATATATATATATATATATATATATATATATATATATATATATATATATATATATATATATGTATATATATATATTTATTTAAAACTATATATATAACTATATTTGCACACACACATATATCTAGATGTATAAATACATTCCCTGTACTGCTGAATGACTGTGCTGGATGATATATTTGTGAAGACATCAGGATTATGTATATCTGACATGGCTTAGTGGAAAATGACTTTGGCTATCGTGTGCAGGGTCCTGGGTTCGAACTTTGCAAAGGTTGTTTATTTTTTTGCTGGGCAAAAAGGGACATTGGATACAGCATGATTAAGGCACTTTTAAACAATTGTAAGTGGGTTTGCATGGGTTTGTGTGAAGGTAAGCACTGCTAACTTCCAGTTACAGTTTCTTATACTCAGTTAGCTTCTAAATTGCTTAACCTGTGTAGGCATTGCTTACTCCCTTGCAAACAGGCTGAAACACACTTTCTACTGCTTAAAAGTGCTTGCTCCCACTTACCCTCACACTAATTTCTTTTAAAGAAAAGAAAAAGGGTTCATAGGAAAGTGGTGAAAAAGGGGTACAAAGAGGGAAAGACAGTAGGGAAAATAGCTAGAGATGTGCAGGATGGGTGTAGGGAAGATCCATAGCTGCCCATTTCTTCTACAGCAACAGCTGTGCATATTCACTGATTTGGAGGTAGATTTGGACATTCATAGCCCTAAGAGAGGGGTGAGGACAACAATAATATGTTGTGAAGCCAATTAGACAAGATTACAGGTGTCCAGTGGACACGTGTGCAAAATGGACAGCTATGTATAGGGAGATATTTTTTTTTAAGGTGAGACTGGGATGTTGTGGAGGGATAGTAGTATTTGGGGAGGTAGTTTGGGTAGGATAACAGACAAGACAGACAAGACAGCATACAGGGTTGGTATATGACACATGGTGGGAGTAAACACCTTAGATGGGGAGGGGAGTTTTGAAGTCGGAAGCCCTTGTGCCCCTAGTGGAAACAGTGGGATTGAGGTCTCCAGCCATGGGCAGTCACCACTTCACAGCCCCCGAAGGTGGCTGTGCTATGGGCTGAGTAGGAGAAGCAGGCTGACCCTCTAGTTGTACCATGTGGCCCTCGAGCTGGTGTAGCAGATCTCCAAACTCCCTGCAAAGCTCACTACACACCAGACCCCGTACCTGACAACAGGTGACAGTATCCTGTCCGCGCCTGCTCCCATGGGGAGTGAGCCCTATCCCCTGAGGCGGTTCCACCTGAAGGTGGTGCAGGACCAGTGGACAAGGAGGTCCCAGGGTGGGCCCCACATGCTGGTGCCCGGTGCCATGGCCAGATGAGGTGGGAGAGGTGGGTCCGCTGGGACCGGCATTCCCAAATGTGCTATGGTGTTTCAGTTTTAAAACATATGTGGGTAAGTAATAGTCAACACATTCCAGGATTAGGTATAACAGCATGCATAGATTTTCCCATTAGCCCAAAACACCAAATATGGAACAGTTGCATAGCAAACAGAACACATGTATATATGGAACCACAATGGCCATTACAAAAGCATGCAGGTACATTGATGGCAGCATGCTACCAAAGTGGGAGTATTTCAACATGGCACATGCATAGGAACAAATTTCAATATTTATCAAACAATAGGACATATGTCTCAACAGTAGATGTAACTGTGCACATACCGATTGAGTTGTGTATTTAGTTTATTGTTGCAGTTATGGTGGTGGAAGAGAAAGATGTCAAATAGCAACATGTATATCCCTGTAGTTCTCATTACTCTCCTACTCAGTGCTGTGATCTGTACCTTACAGGTATTGTTACACTACCCTATGGCCTTAGTTTGGACAGAGATATGGATGTATACAATTATATACATGAGCTGTGTTTTACCTGTAGTATGCACCTCTTACCTGCTATACCTGTGGAGGCATTGTCTGTTAACACTACCTGACTGTTTCTGCGCATATTCCCAGATTCCAGGTTAATGTTATGCACATACCTCTCCATCTCTTATTGCACACACTCTGGGCATGTCTTGACAACATGCAGGTGAAACTGGCACATATTTTGACTATTGCCCTCCTAAACCTTTGGTGAGTTGTACAATGACATTTTCATAGACATTTTCCAAATATTTACAGGCCTGACAGTCAGTTATATGATATTAAATGCTGCCTAAATGTCAGAGATTAGCACGCTGATATGCCAGGGGACAGGGTAACAGCCAGCAGATATGGGCCAATTATCTGGACATTCCAGACATATCTGTGCAGTCGAGGGGTATGATTCCGCATACAGCTTACTACCACTCCCAGGATTCGAACCATGGATGTGTGTGCTAAAATAAAACAGTGTACATCACAGTTGAGTGTGCTATATAGATATTGCTGTGTATCTTTTCTCTGAATTCTGTCTATAAGTGTCTTGTGGTTTTACAATCTGACCTTGTAATTACAACACTCTTATACAGGGTTTACTAGACAGTTTTATTATGTAGCACTGTGTGGATGACAGTGATGACTAATACCTTATTAGTCAGAGATACTGCAATACTAACAATGTCATACAATACCAGACTAAATAGTACCAGCCCAGGATTTCAATCTTTTATTTCTAGGCACAGTTTTCATATCTGGCAGACCTGTGGGGGGAATGTTTGTTAACAGAACCTGAATGTTGCCACACATATTACCAGATTCCACATTATTATTATGCACATACGTCTCACTCTGTTACTGCACACACTCTGGTCATAGCTTCACAACATGGGGGTGGAATTGGGACATAATTTGCTTATTACTTTGGTGAGTTGCTAGAGTGACAGGTTTGTTCTTATGAATATATTTCTGACAGTTATGATGTCTGACAATCAGTTGTATGTCATTATTTGCTGCCTAAACTTCTGGGATCATCCCACTGATTTGCCAAGGGGGACAGGGTGACAGGCAGGGGACTTACACCAATTATCTGGACTTTCTGACAATATCTGTACAGTTGTGTGGTATGATTCTGCATACAGCTTACTACCACTCCCAGGATTCAAACCATGGATGTGTGCTATTTTTATTATGTTGTCTATTTTTTTACTGTTTTCTGTCTAAGTCTCTCTCAGTTGTACTATATGACCTTGTGATTACAACAGTCGTACACAGACATTCCTACACATTGTATTTATGTAGCACAGTGTGAATAACAGTGCTTAATACAACAGTACTATTAAGAGACTGCAACACTACATTACCATATGATACTAGAGTAAACACAAGCAGTCCAGGAGTTAGACATTTATTGCCAGGCTGTTAACCTTTTATTTACATACAACCTATATGAGACTCTTCCTGCCATATTGTCTGGTTTATTCACTACATGCCATCCACAGTACAGGTTTTATACTGACAATTAACTTTCTACTACTTTTAGATTTATTTTTTATCACAGTACATGCAAGATTATTATTAACCTACCTCGCGATGCAACCTCTGCAGTCTACAGGCATGGGCTTCCCGATTCATAGCCCGCTCGTCTGCCACTGTCAAAGACATAAGAGGAATATTGAGCCATACCTATCCATAATATACATGAGCTGGCAATTAATAAACAGGTAGTAGACTGATACTTACACACGGCTGGGACATCACCCATCTGCCTAGCCTCTTGGATCCACTGATCCAAGAGCTCCCTCCTTCTCTGTTTCAGGTCAGCATAGTGATGCCTGACCTGCTCATCAGTTCAAGGGATGCCAGTGGCACTGGTGAGGTCACGGGTGAGACGGTCCCAGGCTTACACTTTATATTGGGAACCCTGGTACTGGCCCTGTAGCAGTCTCTGGTTATGGTCTTTAACAAGGAGTCCTGCCATAACTTTGGACTCCTGGATGCCCCAGTGCTGCACCTGGAAGTGCGATCCTTCACCCACACCGGCCATAGTGCCTATAGGAGGAAGCTGCAATTGGTTATAAGATGTATTCCCACCTATGAGGTTTAAATAGGGCTGATTTCCCGCACTTTGCAGTGATTGGACGGTTTTGAAAATGCTAAGCTATGGGAAACCTGCTTACCTAAGCTTGGCATTGCTTAAAGGGGTATACTAATGGGCAAACCGATTTAGCTGGCCTACACATTGCTTACACCTAGTAAGCAGGGGTGTGCAATGCTTAGCATTGCTTAATTTAAATGTGCACACTATTTGCTGTTTGGCATTGATTTATCATTCATTACATGTTATATATGTGCTTGTTATCCATGATTCATGTGTACACTGCATGGGGTCCTTGTGTTTATTGGGGGATTTCAACACTTTATTACAATGACACCTCACATCTACATCTTATGCAGTACTCCAGTTCACAAATATGTGTTATTTAGTAGGTTATATGGCAAAAAAAATTTTCATGAAGTGATTTGACATGGAAAATGAAATTTCTTACAGTGAGAATCGAGCTGGGAATGACTGCTCGCAAGGCGAATGCTCTGACCACTACACTACTGCAGTACTGTGTCATTTGCATGTATCTTGATATTTATCTTCTTGTGCCATTTAAGCTGCAGTATACGTAGCTAAGCAATGGGCAAACCCACGCACCTACGGTTAAATTTAATCTGTTTGATAAAAAAAAATGTTCTACTGCTCTTTTTTCTAGGAAGGGACAGGTTTCACTTATTGCTGTGGATTCCTGCATGCATTTGCACATTTGGCAGGCATCCTAGCAAGCCCCATACCTCTCAACCTCTTGATGCACATTATCTGGACAAAACTTGACAACATGAGGTCCAACAACAGACATGTTTTAATTACTGCTCTTATAAACTTGGGACAGTTGCTAGAGTAACAGGATTGGTTTTAGTATATGTTTTCTGATAGATTCTGGAGTCTGACACTTTTATGTATGCCATTATTTCACGGCTTCATTCCTGACATCATCCCGTGATTTCAGGGTACAACTGGGATACAAGCCAACTGTATGAGTAACAAATGTGTGGACATTATGTAATTATTTGTACAGTTGGGAGGTATACAACCTCCTATGAGCATTCTTGCTCATTGTTATTGCCAAACAGCACTTCCTGAGTGCAGAGGCATGTGTATTGTGAGAGCTCTGCTCTCAGACACACCCCTTGCACTCGTCCACACTCTGTGTCCATTTAGGAGCAGAGGCAGCGCGCCTTCCTTACTATGCAAGGAGTGCTGCCATGCTGCTCCTAAACAGTCATTTCCATGCAGGAATAAACTATTCCTGTACAGAGCCTTACTGAATCCCAGGGCTGATCTTTTCATTGCTCACTTAATCTGGTGTTAATATTACAATAAATCAAACAACTGCAATTTTGTATTTCTGTTTACATCTAAGTTTGATCTGCACAATGTACTTATAAATCCTTTAGTGGGTATAAACTCATTGCATGCTTCCTTATGTGAATACTTGCATAAGACAAAGAAAAAATAAAATACAAATGTCAAGGAAATACAAAATCGAGGGCAAATGAACTCCACAGACCCCCTGCCCAATACACATGCACAGTACATCAACAAAGCAGTGCAATCAGGGAAACAACGTGGAAGAACACCATGGCACCATTGTACAAAAGACATTATTTAAGAAAAGTAAGTAATTTTTTTCTTAAATAACGTCATTGTATAATAGCAATCACCAACTCCATGGTGTGGTATATTGAAGATTTACCCATGGGTGGTTTTGTTTAATCAGTCGGGCTTCACCCTTATGATTAAACCACACCGACTGTGGGTAAATCTTCAATATACCACAGACACATCATGGGTTATTGCTATAATATGCCATTTTTATACTGTGCAATGCTACAGTGGAAACATGTGTGCCTCACAATGGCAGGAAAGAGGAGCACAAATTAATATTACGTGCGTGCAAGACCTTGGATCTTAAAATTAAAACAGCCTGCAAGGTACACAGACTTGGAATCCAAATACTATTCCAGTACGAATATTTCATTGTAGATTCACTAATAACTTCACTGATAGCTATCATTTGAAATTATTCCAAAGAACTGTTGGACTCTTGTAAAATTAGGGAAAGTTTTTTATTTCTTTATACATCTGCACATAAAGATATGAAAGACATATTAATAAATGTCGAGGTAGCACATTTTTTTTTATAAATATGATTCAGTTTAGTTATTCATTTTCATGGAAGGGGATTGATTTTCTCAATACTATTGAAATATCTTGAAATAATTTTCACTATATATGAGAAACTTCATTTGAAATGCTTTGAATTAATTTCCAGTGTATATGAAATGCTTCATTCCAAAAGTTTGCATGTTATAGAGAAAGAGTGTCTCTGATGTCTGGCAATCTGATAATGTAGATAGATTTTTTCACAAAATATACAGCATTTATGGACCTCTTAAAAGAAGCTATACATTAGGAAAATAGCAGTGGCGCCTGTAGTTAAGTCTGCAGTGTCAAAGACCTTTGATTGTACAGGTACACAAAACAAATTTGTTATTTTATTTCAGGTAACATTTTTGTTTAATTTTTTTGTGACGGGATATAAAAGTCTGCTTAAGCAACACATTTAACATAGTTCTCCAGAAAAGTCTCTTGGCCTCTGTCTATAGAAGACATTGGGGGGCAGCCTAGCGGTCAATGTATGATTTTTCACCCAATGTCAGTTAGGGAGGGTTTACAGTCTGCATATGTCTATGAGACATGGTGTCCAACCTGAGTATGAAACTATGATTTCCCATAGAATGGTCAAGGTTATGTTTGAATTGGGTTAGAGATGGAGTCTACTTCACATGGATAGAGACCCTATTCCAGGGCATGGGGATCCTTTGAGACCCATAATTCTTGTGGTAATAAGTAGTGTTTCTGCTACAATTCTCTCCTATTCCTGAAGACATTTAAAAGGTGGATGAAGATTTTTTAATATTTTTTCCAATAACACTGAAATGGTACATTTGAACTATTTTAAACTAATTTGCAGCTGCCAGCTGTACCTAGTGGCTCCACTGTTGTTCTGTAACTCTATGATCCACTGCCATACATATAAGACTGGTCAGGCTGATAGGTCTATAATTGGCTAGGTCAGTCATAGGTCCCCCATTCTGGAGTGGGGTAACTACAGAAACTGGAGAGGTTGAGACTGAATAAATGTATTAAAGAGTCAACTGAACTGTGTTTGGCACTGTCAAGTTGAAAACCTGGCACATTGTCTGGGCTATGGAATGAGTATTTTCAGAATATGATATAGTACTTAGGACTTACTTTTAGGTGATTAGGGGTGGTGGAGGTGGTGAATGACTGCTAATATGCTGGGAGCAGTGTGAAGGAGATAGGAATAAAATCTGAGTTGAATTTGTCCACTAATATGTTAGCAGTTTCCTGAGGGGATGAGTATGTGATGTTATTTTGTAGTAGATCAAGGTATTGTTGGTTATGACTTTTAATGTTCCCTACAGATGAAGAAAAAATTTTGTTTAGCATAAGCATGGGTAGTGATTTACAATTTGCACTTACTGAAGATTTCATTTTGTTTGTAAACTCTTTGTTCATCGTTTTGAGCTCATCCTAGCTGATGGAGAATTATATTTGATCTTTCGGTTTAGAAGCCTTCTTCTGTTGTGTAATTTGTTGATACTAGCATTCCACAAAATGTGTTTGTTCCTAAACTTGTCTCTTAATTTATGTCTTATGGGGACTTTGGTCTCAATATTAACTTAGAAATGTGTGTAGAAATTATATGTGAAAATTGCAGCATGTGATGCAGGGTCATCTAGGTGAGGAAGGCACTTGAATTTCATTAGGTCATCAGTTACCTGGAGCAGATTTGCCTTAGCATAGTATCAGAAGATGGTGGGGATTTGAGGTGATCCAAGTCTGTGTGTGTGTGTAACTGTCTTCGTACTCCGCAGCTGTCGTTTAAAATTGTTTCAGGTTTTGGGTTATTAACATTTCGGGGGAAGGGCTTGTGAAGATTAAAACCATATAATTTATGCTGAGCTGCCACGACTGCTTTGTTGTCACGCCGAAAATGAAACAGATACTGAATGGTACTTCAGGCGTACAACATTATTTTCATTAAAGCTCAGGTAAGCCACACTGATTAACTGCCCGTTGTTTTGAACGACGGCATTCCACAAACGTGACTCCTCATAAGTCTGAAAACGTACATTATTTTGTAGAGAAAGAACTTCAAACTTTGTTATTCACGTTTTGGAATTTATCAAAGGAATGGTAAAGCAAATAGTGCAGGTACACCATTTTGCAAAGGTAAAACATTTACAGTTTGAAATAAGTTGCACGGTGTTCTATTCCGATTCAGTATCCAAAATTTCAAAGATGGCCATTTGCTGTTGTACTTGTAGCCAGAGATGGCTATGAACTTGAAACCCAGAAGTTGCATAGCTGTGGGGACTCGATTACTATTCATCTTCTGAGATGTGGAGATTTTACAACCACAACAAATGTTATCAGTGTTTTATTCACCACTTCTACATATAGCAAAACACCTACAGGTGCAATCCAGTTTTTACAAACAAATCATAATGAGCAGTCTGAAATGTAAATAAAGTACCCTCATTGTAATAGTCAGGGGCAAAAGTACATGGAACACAGATGTGTGTGTGTAAAATGCCCCAGGTGTACATGGTGGTGGGTAGAGAATAAGGCTTGAACCCTGTACCTTGGGCCCAAGTGGCAAGAGCCTGAATTCCCTACCCACCACCATTTGTAAAAATGCTGCAGGATTTTCACTCATACTTTTTCAGTTCCTCATAAAATCTGTGGTTTCTGCATTTGTGTCCTTGTTGTCTGACAGCTACATGTTCTCTGGTTTTATTCTTGGCTGTCTGGTGTGTTTCTCCCTGGGCCTCTGCTAAAAAATTAGCTTTTTTTTCAAAGTCAGACTTTCCTGGTTAACAAATGTTAAAAAAATGGAGACATTTCAATATCAGACTTCATATTCTTCAGAAAGTGTATGGTAACAAAAGACAAAAGCTTTTATTCTAGCAATTTTCTAAGTGTACAAGATGGATATTTGAAATGTATTCCTGTGTTTGGGACTGTATTCCCCCCATTATTGGCTTCATCCAGGTTTTGTGCTAGGGTTGAGAGTTATGGTAAGAACTGAATTCACTGAGTATGTTTGGGGGCTGTATTCACCCAGTATTGGCTTTGTTCAGGTAGTGTTTGGGACTGTATCCCCCCCCCATTATTGGCTTCATCCAGGGTTTGTGCTAGGGTTGAGAGTTATTATAAGAACTGAATTCACTGAATATGTTTGGGGGCTGTATTCACCCAGTATTGGCTTTGTTCAGGTATTTATTGGCTTCATCCAGGTTTTTTGCTAATGTTGAGAGCTATGGTAAGAACTGATTTCACTGAATATGTTTGGGGGCTATATTCCCTCATTACTGGCTTTGTCCAGGTGTTATTTGCTAAGAGGTTGAGAGCTATGGTGAGAACTGAATTCACTGAATGTTTGGTGGTTGTAGTCACCCATTATTGGCTTTTTTCAGGTCTTTTGTGCCAAGAGGTTGACAGCTGTGCTATGGTGAGAACTGAATTCACTAAATGGTAAAGTTTCAGTCTTCCTCTTTCACCAAACAGCTGATTTGGCATAGTGGTATGTTGCTTTGACTGTTTTGCACGGGGTCTCCTGGGTTCAAGATGTGGCAGTGAAATGTATGGTGGTAACGCAGCATTTTATTCTAGCAAATGTTTGAAACAACTACAGCTTATGTGCAAACACAATAGGTAGTGATGAAACAATGCTCTGCTAAAAATGCTTTAATGCTCCACATTGCTGAGCTGCAATCACTAGCTACCAGGATTTCACCCACTTCAGATCAAGCACGGTGCCGTTCAGTGCAACCTTCCCAAAACTAATTCAAGTCTGACCAGAATTATTTGGTGTGTGTATAAGAGGGAGGTAGCATACCCCTCAGCTGTCCAGATTTTTGCCCCATATTCCTCTTAAAAAGGATTGAAGTTGCTAAATAATGAGACATTTCAGTTTTAGATGTCATGTCATTTAGAAAAATGCATACTAACACAAATCCTGTTACTCTTGCAATTTTCTAAGTTTCTAAGAGCCATATTTATAATCTTTCCCTATTTATTTTAGGCTTTGTCAAGATTTCTTGCACTAAGGGTGAGGCCTTGAGGGGTGTGGTATGTTTGTAAGAGAGAGAAAATGAAATGCCCAAGTTAGAGTTAGCAGGTGGAATTTATTTTCAAGTGCATTTTCAAGGAACTGTGAGTTTTAAGGGAAGCTAAGTTCACTGCTGCTCATGCCAAATCTATTTACAATGTACAACTGTTTTGTTTAGCAAATGGTATCTCTATTGTGGTATAAAGTTTTAAAGCTATGTTAGTAGCACCACAAGTAGAATACTTGCATCTTAATGTAAAGGCTTGAGGTTCTATTCCTACAGCATATACATTTGTATGCTGATGTCCTCCTTTGGATGAGATGCCTAATAACTATGAACCTGTTTCAGCTTGTCATCCATTTTCTATTGCAATATACCAGCTTACCATTTTTAATTTAACATAGGCAATTTATTCTTTGACGGCAGCAGGCACTGAATTTGTAGATGAAACACTGAAATATACAGTTTTCTAGCAACAACATCTTCGTTAGTTTCAGATATCTTTAATGTGGAATTATTCAGATTACTTTTACTTCGGCAGCGACACTCAAACAAGTGTTGCTGTATAATACAAGGGATATAATTCAATTATATATTATAATTAATACAATCAGGTAAATCAAATAACTTTTGCATGGCCCTAACGGTTTGCAAGGAGCCTATTCCTTGAAAACAGTTCAAAGGTAAATAACCTGCCACTGGCCAGATGCATTTTCTTTGAATGTGGGTTTCAATGCTGTTTCATTGAATGTGAGTTTCAAAAGTAGAGAAGCTTTAATGCCAAGTCTGTTTTCATTGTAAGACTATTGCTTTGTTTAGGTTTAGTAAATGTCTCAGTGTTTGGGCTATAATGTCTGAAATAAAAGTTGTAAATTAAATCCAACTGCCTGTAATCATTGTAGAACTAAAGCATAAAACAGTATGCACACAGATTTGAACAGTGTCTACAGTAAATGGGGAGAAATAGCCAAGTAATGGGACACTGGAATGGCTGTGTGGGCGGGGCTTGGGGTGGGTGGACTTGGGCGGGGCTGTGTTGGCAGGGGGCGGGGTGAGCTATGTGGGTGGGGCTCTGGGTTTGCACCCCCCTGCAAAAAATCCTGTGGGCTCCCTTGGTCCCACATCTAGAAAAATGTTAATACACAATGGCCAGACCTGATCAGTGATTTGGAAACTGTCTACTTTGAGAATGGGGATGAGGGGCTATATTTGTGAGAACTAAGTCTAATATTTTAGTACCTCACAATGGGATTTGGACTAGATCACCCAAGTAGTTGACATTTGTGAAACCTAGGAAACTCTGTGCATACTTCTTCATGGTGGTGCAGGTTCCAGAATTAATGGTGGCATAGTTGAAGTTACAAAAAAAGCTCAGTGTTAGTCGTGGTGAGGGATGTCAACTTGTTAAGATATGCCTCATGGTCTGACTGTGTCATAGAGGGGTACAGTAGTTGGCTACAATGTAGCACCGGGCTTTGTTTACCATAAGAAGAATGAGCAGGAACTCTAAGTCATTGTCCTGCATTACAAATCTGGTGGTCAAATGGTTTCTTAGCAAAGCAGATATGACCTCACAAACTGCAACATCCAGTTCAGCGTTTGGTCTGATGGAGTGGTAGGGATTAACGCCTTGCACTGTGGAGATGTTTTTACTGTGACAAACTCTGTTTCAGCAGCTATGCATATATCAATACTTTCAAGGATTAGGAATGCCTGCAAGGAGTGCAACTTTTTGTTAGTCTTCTAACATCAAACAGTGCTACATTTATATAATTTTACTTGTTGTTAGCTATGTGGGTATTTGATGAGAATTACCTTGCCTATAAAAGGTACTATGCAGGAAAAAGTCTAAGCCAGTATATGGAAGCAATGAGGAGAGAGTTGCAGACTATCCATAGTAAAGTAGCTGGGGTTGTTAGCTATTTCATCCCAGGCTGACATATATTGTATCTGTCTACAATGACATGTTTAGTTAAGCCAATAATTAAAGTCAATTACCTTATGTTTGTATGCAGCAACATTCTTGGTGATGATATGATCTTGTCAATACTAGTTTTGCTCCCTTTCCAGATGCATATTCAGACAGCCTCATCATGTCCATCTTCATATCATACAGGGAGGTACATCTCAAGTCATTCACTCCCACATACACAATGGTAAGGTATGTATACCTGGGATGAAGTGACTTTAGGGCTTTAGTGACATTATATATCCTGGCACCTGAGAGTCTACTAATTGTTACCATGTCTTTGCTTCTCCTGATGAGTGCAACATCTGTGTGTCTAACTATGGAGTCACCTAGAACCAGGATATTATCACATGAACTAGCTTGCTCTTTTCCATTTATAGCAGTTATTATATTATTACAGATCATGTTACAAGTGGTTATATACATATTGTTAACACATGAATCTTCATTGACTCCAATAGAGCTTTGGAAGTTTGTATTTCAACTTCCAATGATTGCATCCTGAGCTTTTTGACAAAATCAAATTATATCATCAAATTTGAAACAAATGTTGATATCTCTCTAAAGAAATGTATGAATGGGAAACCATTCCGTACAGCCAAATCCTTACAGTGGTGGTGCTCATTAGATTTTTGGTCTTAAATTGGATTTTATAAGTCATAAATACAGTAATTATTAATTTTGTAAAAGTCTGTAAACAACTTATAATATCTCGGTAACCACACAAGGGACATATGCTGTTATCTGTGAGGTTTTATATGAGCTAAGCAGTTCTGTATATGCTATATGGTTGTTGAGATATTTAGAGAAATATGAAAATTAAGACAATATGGAGGAATAGTATATGAACATCAGATAGCATCTCTTGAGCAGCACCAGACAGAGGTGAAATATCAGTGTACCTCTGTTGGCTATCATGTAAGTTCTAAGATGAAATCTTTTAATGGCTAGTATGTAGCATGGTTATGGAATAATTCATGCAAATATGAATAAGCTATATTAAACACCAAGAGACACCAGGAGGATGCAACTACAGAGACACCTAATTGCATCACTAGGCTGTAATGAGTTAAGGGCTTCAGTGTGCCATTTATGTGGCAACTGTTAGTGTCTATATTTTCTCTAGTGTCAAAATTAGTTGTACACTGGATATGAGCATGATGTAAATTTTAGGGTTTAAGCTGATTCCTAGTCTTCAGAGTTCTAGAAGGCTTAGCTAAAGGTTCTTTAATGGTATCAGCATCAGAAGGCTTAAAGTCAGTAACCTATGAATGTTGCATAGGTAAAAGTTGGGGTATGACAGTGTTGAGCTCACTTCATGTAGCTGACTGAGTGAGGGGCATAGCCAGTCGAGATTAGTATATATACATCTCACAGCTAGACTCCAGGTTTAGTAGAAGTTCATTATCAAGGAAGTTCATACATTGCCTCAGGATTCAAAATGCTGTAAGACTGGCAACGTATTTCTTATTCTCAATGTAAAACTAGTGATGCTAGATTTAAATAAAATAAAGATCTTAAGATGAACCTGAGAAATATTACTGTCTGGAAATTTGTTGGACTTGTTATATGCTCAGCTTTCACCTGCAGTGCACAGTATAATGGGTACTCAGCCTGTGCAGATTAGTGCAGCTATGAGCATTATCGGTGCAGACAAAGCAGAAATGTAATAAACTCACTGATGCTATAAGGCCGTACCCTTCCTTTAGCACAAGAAGATAGCATTATTCCTACGCATGCTACCTGCTATGAAAATACTACTACCTCACCTTTGTGCTGAGTGTATCACTGCATAGTAAATCCAACAGAAGAAAACTAAAGAACTAGGTGTAATCTGATGCCCAAGTGCTGTAGATCAATGAAATACTGCATCAAGCAATTTAACTCTCACTTAGATGACTGATAACTGATTTTAAGATGGCTGCCACCATGGCTAAGCACATTTACTCAAGGCAGTGATTTCAATGGAAAACAGTATTAAACAGTATTAAACAAAAGAGAACAACTCAGAATGTCTAATGTGAAACCAACAATATCAAGAAAGTTTGCATTTGCTTAAACTGACTAAAATGGTATAAAAAGTAGTACAGGCAATGCAAAAACAGCTCCAAATTATACATATATGTGGATTGTTTGATGGACTGTAGAAAACATGGTAAAAAAATACTCCAGATGCCTATAGCAGTATAAAATAGTAACAGGCAATGCAAAACAGCTAAAGTTAATAGAAGCTCTCATGCATTTGAAACACAGCCACACAATTTGTGTAATTACTGAGACATGAGTCCAGTTGGAACTGTGGTGACATCTCCATATTTGTTAAAGACCATATCTCCCCCATATAGGTTTTGAGAAGTCCACAGATGGAAGTTATAAAACTCCAGATCACTCTACACAAGAAGAACTGTCAGCTTATGGCCTGATACAGGATACCTTCCGTGTCCCTGAAAATTAGGTAAGTTTCCTAAATGAACTCGTTGAACTTTGTTTGAAAAGGAATTCCACTATATTTGGAGTCTTCCACTACCCCTCAAAAACTGCATGACCTTTACCTTTAATTTAGGGTATATGCAGAAGTTCTTAGATCTAATTGACAAAAGATCCCCGAATCAGATAATTACCAAACCCACTAGAAGACATAAAATATTCTCAGTCTGGTTCTTACATATACAAATAAAGCAATTTTATGCACACTTCCAATGACATTTCCTTCCTTATTCAGACCAAATATTACCGATTTTAACATTCAAAATCCCCGGAGCTCCTACATTTAATGTCTCAGAATTCAAGGATTTCAAATTTACAAACCTCATCAAATTCTAAGACACTGTTTGAAAATTCACTCATGGTAGCATCAGTTATAATGATGGCTCAGGATATTGGTTCTTGATGAACGTCTATGCACACTTAAATAAATGCATAGAGCAAGCAGTCCCAATAAGAGCAAATTATAATGGGAAATTCAAAAGCAAACATTACTTGGTGTTCCTCAAACATACAATTAAGAAAAAAATCCTTAAATATATTCAGCAGATACAAAAACGTTCATATCAAGAATAGTTTCAGAAATCTTACTAAAATTTCAAAAAAAATATATAATTAGGTCTGCTGAAGTAACCCATAAAAATAAGTAAGCATCTGAAACTAAGGATGGTTATAAATCTTTCTTTATCTATGTCAGAGAACTAAGGACTAGTACCCAATATTACCCTTAACTTATTTAAAATGGCACAATACATTTGACCCAACAGTCAATGACATTATACTAGCAAACAAGTACTAATTTTACTCACGAGCCTTCTTTAATAAGTCTGCATATCCCTGAATCTCTTAAACTCTATTCTCATAAAGGAAAATATACTCAAGACACTTTCTCTAAGACCAAAAATACTTCTTCTTCTTCTGGGCCTGACAATAAACTGAGTCATTTAATAAATGATACTAAGCATAGTCTGGCAGAGCAACTCCTGAAAATGTTTAATCTAAGTTTAGCTGCAGGTTTTGTAACTGAAGTATGGTACACTGCAGTAGTACTGTTACTCCATAAGGCAGGCCCTGTAACAGCAGGTTTTATAAATGAAGTGTGGTATACTGCAGTGGTAATGTTATGCCATAGGCAGGCCCTGCAGCTGCAGGTTTTGCAACTGATACTGGCACCGATTGATATGTCTCACTTGTAAAGCCATAGACATTATTATAACTGACATTATAAACTATGATATTAAAAATCTCATTAGACTTAACCCACTGCAACTTGGCTTCATCAAGGGATGTTCTTGCATAATGAATTTAGTTAACTGGATTATACAGATTGTTGACAGTTGCCATGATTTTGTCAATGTTTATCTTCAATAAGCCAAGCTGTTTGACAACATATCCTATGCTTAAATTGTAAGTAAGCTTAACAATTTAAAAAACTGATTCCTGTGCATTGTGATTAATAGCAAATGGGCCAACAAAAAGAACCCACACAGTGTGAGTGGCCAAATGCATACTCAGAAAGCATAATGGTAGACAGTGGTGCCCCCAGGTCTCAGTGTCAGGACTCCTCCTTTTTAGCATCTACTATTCTGATCTCCAGATTGATCTCCAGACTGAGGACCAACACCTCTGTTTAGCTAAGTTTGCAGTGACTACAAACAGGGACTTAATGTCAAGTTCTGTTCGGATACCCTACACCTTCAGCAAGAACTAGCTCATGCAAATAACCGGTATCCTAAAAGTAGTCTCAAATTAATTGCAGAAAAAGTGCGACATTGCCACATCTGGTTGACAATCCTTCTGCTCAGCACACAATATACATAGTACAAAGCTTCAAAATGAAAATGTTTTTAGGGATCTTGGTTTATGACTTGATAATTATCTCTCTTTCAATCATCATGTAACAGCAGTATTTTGAAAGTCATTCTACTTAGATTAGAAAATTACAAAGGGAATATCAACCAGCTATAAGATCATTTATTTAGTGGCATCATTTGTTTACTGGGAAAATCTAACTGATCAACACCCATTTTCAGCAGAGGGCAGAAGAGAAAAGTTCAATTATACAGACATTATGGACGTCATTTGCATTGTTTCAAAATTAACTGTCAGTTTCATTTACAAGCAACATCTTCATTAGTCAGACATCCTTAACATGAGTTACATCAGTAAACAGTTTTGGTTAAAAGTAAAAATTAGATGGATTAAATATGAATAATTGTTTTTTTCCCTCTAAACACAGGGAGGTATATGCATTGCAATGTCATCAGTATGCTTAGATTGTCAGGTTTTATGTAACAAACTCCCATCAGAATATCTAAAATAGCTGCTGATTAGAAGAATAAAGCCCTGACTATGGCCAGGTGACCCTGGTTCAATTAGTGGACTGGGCATCTGACAGATCTGCAAGGGAAGGCTGGAAGTTACTATCCTGGGGCAGGTGGGTCATTCAATGGGCATCTATAGTGTCAAGCCCTAGAGGAGGTTGGAGATGGCACCAGTTAGGTGTGCCTACATGGAGGGATTAAGGGTGAATACAAGGCTGAGCTGCTGCAGAAGGCAGGGCAAAACACTGCACATCTCTGTTATATGCCCATTCTCAGGCTATAACCGTGAATCAACATGAGAAAGGGGGGAAGAGTAGCTAGGACATAAATAAAAATCCTCCTCCAGTCCTCCTATGGACTGATCCACAGATGAGCTGAGTCCCAAGTTACCTCATTCCATAACTGACCCCAGAATATCCACCAGGTTGAAAGTCTGGGGGTAGAGGTCAGCAGCTGGTAGACCTGGTGCAGACAGGTGCCAGGGTTCCAGGCAGGTAAGAATGAAGAGTGGTAGAGGAGAAGCAAAATAAAAATAGCTATTCATCATATCTTTACTTTCCCCTCTGTACTGGGAAATAGATTTATACATGAATAATATGTTCCTGTCATCTGAAACATTCCTATATTATTCCATTACACAAACTAAGTTCATCAGTTATATTCCCATAGTTACCCTCTCCCCACTTTCAAAAATCCTTGAAAAGTGTATACACACAACTCATACAATATCTTAGCTCCATTAACCTTTTGGGTTGCCACCTTTTAAGCAGGCCAAAGTGGGGCATGGGGGTGTGGCCAACATGACAATGGCCACACCCTCTATCATGGCATCACCACAGAAGTGGTGAAGGAGATATAGTTATGGGTACAACAGCTGGCTGGCTGCTGAAGTGGCTAGCTGGCTGGCTGGCTGCTGGAGTGACTAACTTGCTAGCTAGCTGACTGGCTGCCGGAGTGGCTATCTGGCTGACTGGCTGCTGGAATGACTAGTGGGCTGACTGGCTGGCTGCTGGAGTGGCTAGCTGGCTGGCTGCTGGAGTGCCTAGCTGGTTGGTTGAAGTGGCTAGCTGGATGGATTAATGACTGGATGAATGGATGGGTGGATTGCTGGATGATGGATGACTGGCTGGATGGCTGGATAGCTAGCCAGATGGCTGGCTGGATAGCTAGCCAGATGGCTGGCTGGATGGCTGGCTGGATGGCTGGATGAATGGACTGATGGCTGGATGGTTGGATGTCTTGGCTGTTAGGGGGGGGTAAAACTCAGTCTTTCTTTTCTTTAGCAGCTGTAGAAGCACTAAAAGCACATGGGGTGATGACATTACGATTAGGAGTGCTTTTGCGAAGTAAATAGTAGAGTGAGTGCTTAACAGCATTCACACTAAAAAAGGGGGGTTATTGCAAAAGTAAACCGGATAAGTGCATATTTAACTGCATTTTGGAACCTAGTATGGATATATAAATAAATAGGCTCGTCATCCATCTATGTTTAAGAAAGTACAGTAAACTGTTTATTTGAATGACGCAAAATAGAAATTATTTTTTGATTGATTTTTGACAGCATACAAGAACGATTATGTATTCACATGATTGATGGTATTATATCTATCTTTCATTTGAAAGGACCTAGCTATACTACAGGATAGACTTCGAGGGATATTTAAATGTGTGTAATATGACTCAATCCATGAATGTGTAAGTAATGATGTATTGACTTGAATGATTTGGGTTTTGGAGTCGAGCCAGTGCTTGACCATATAATTAGGTATAACAAGTAGGAAATGTTATGTCACGATGATATACATTTATTATTGTGTGATGATCTATATATAGCAAAAACAACTAGATAGCTAGTAGATTTATAGATACACAATATAATTTATGCTGCTAAGGATGAGATATGTATATATTTTAAAGTGGAACGTGCATGCAATTTTATTATGTGATAAATTTTGAGTATTATAATGTGGATTTTATTTATGTAAGAGCAACAAATACTTAATTTATTGCTGTTTTAATTTGTTTATGATGTCAAGCAACTGGGGCGGCATTTTGTGCTGAATTGATTTACTACAACAAACATTGGAATTTAATTAGGGGGAGGTGTTATGTATAAATGGAAATGTTTAGCAGTTTATGCACTTATACTTTTAAATGGTGTGATGAAGCCACATTTTGTGGTGAAAGCACTTACCTATCTGAAGACAAATGTGATTTTATTTTATTTTATTGAATGGTGATACAAGTCATGCTTCAGTTTGCCATTGCTGTTTTCTGCTGTTTTGCCTACATTTTACAACAGGGACTGTTTGCCTACTGGGGAACATTCTTTCTTGGATTAGTATTAATATTCATTTTTCTGCAATAGTTTCACAGTTTTTTTTATTGTTGTTGTTATTGTTATTGCCAAACTTAAGTGTTCTCATAATTATGATAGACAGCCAGTGAAAACGTGATAGGGAAATGGATGTCTAGTGAATCAAATAGTAATATTTCTTATGATAAACACAAGTGTTCTCTGATATATAAAGTAGTGGGCACATACAACTAATTAAAATTATGGAAAATATTTCTGGGAATATGAGTGTTAGTAATAGTGCTTTAACTTGTTTGCCAGAACATATTCACAAACCGAGGAAAAGATCATATGTTGAAGTAATAAATGACAGTCTGCCCACTGGTCGATGGTGATATAATAAGAATTGTTATTTCAGCTGGCAAAATAATTTAAAAGGAAAGTGGTGGAAGGACACATATTACATAAGAATGTATAAATTAATAATAACAACATTAGCATTTTGAATATTTCTAGTATTCTATTATTGCCTTCAGAACTAAGGTTAGCGACCTGTGGTTTGAATTTTATCATTTCTAATACGGATGATATATCTTCCTTGATGTTGGATTTACGTAACCTTCCTATAATATTGCATTTGATAATGATGTTGACTAGTAAAGAAAGGAAAGCTTGTAGTATCTAACTGGCCCAACATCAAGTCTGCTTTTACATCTAACCACTCAATGTTTTAGACCATATGTGCATCTCTGTTCAGGAATTTAATGAGCAGGGTAAGACATTTTAGTAATTATAATAAGAAAGAGGAGAAGCACTGGCCAATCTCTGAAATCTCTGAACTACATACGACATTGTCATTACAAAGAATGATGAATGAGGTGTCACAGTTATAGATAAGAAGTTTTATGATAGTGCCTTAATGGCCTTACTAAATAGCAAGGAAACATGCAAAACAGACACGAATTACTAAGTTTCTGAAGTATTCTGATTTGTTGTAAAACTTAGTTTATAATATGGTGAACTCAGAAGCACTCAATAAGTATTTTTAATTAACTTCATTCAAATAACTGATATTTTATGGCACCATTAACGCATATAAACTATGTATATTTCACCTATGAAAGCAACAGTGGCTGGAGAAGGTTATTTCACAGAACCTTTATCTAACGTTTTATATTACAAAAAAGAATCTTGAGCAAGCAAGTCTAGCAGCTAGATTTATTTTGGACATAGGAAATGTCCACACTCATTAGGCCAGACAGAAATACAGGAGAATGATATTTTATGACTGTTGACATCAACATCACATACAGCTGCATTCATTAAAACCAAAGTTTAGAAGAGATATGCTGGTTATTGTGCACGTTTTTACATGTCCAGATCATTTTATAAAAGTGTTGTTTACATTAATAGAATCCATTTTACAGAATAACATAGTTTTATGTGGAGCTGAATATCATTTGCAAATCAGACAACATGGCTACCCCAATGGCTCCATGTTATGTTGTGCTTGTCCTTACTTTAAGGAAATCCAGGGGTTATTCTTAAAATATTTTTGACTCAATGCAGTTCATGGATTTCATTGATGGCATACAGGATGATCACTTAAGCAACAGCTAGTGGTCTTGTAAAACAGCTATAAAACATTTAGGCACCTATAAATGAGGAAGTAGCTGTAGCTTTAAGATAAATTTGTTTCTTGTCTATGTGTTTGCATAAGTAAAATTGCAAGCTGTCTGGCAAACTGTATTTTAAAAATGTGGTAGTAAACAATATGTTAGAGTGCAAGAGAAAGGAACAGTTGATACACATAGTTAGAAACATTACATATGTAGGTTTAAGAACTAAAGTAATGAATAATAAAAATATAAGACTAGCAGTTAATGTCTCCTGCAGTCTTTTGTTTAATAAGGACTTTAGAATGTGGAAAATATTATATAAAAAACTAATCTCACTGTTTTATTCTAGTGATGTTATGGGTGTAAGCCAGGACGTAGCCACTGATAAAGGATACAGAATGGACACTGTGTTGTAATTTGGTCAGCTAATTAAGCTTATAGAAAACATAATCAAAAAAGAAATGAGATGTGCTCTTATCCCACAAGGACAACAGAATCACATTTTCTGTGCAACTTCAAACACTTATAAAAGAAGTAAGAATATTAGAAAGTAAATTGTAGAAGTGCAGACGCCTTCCCATGTGGCCTTTCTTCATCTCTTCTCAGGTGGGATGCATTATTACTAGAATGTTAGTGAAACTAATGTGTCTATTCAAGTGAGAAGCTTTATTTGAGTGATTTTGCAACCTACTGAACCACAGGTTAAGTTTGACTAGCTTCATATGCATATGAAATGCCTTATGTTGGAAAAACTGAAAAATGTTTACATATTTACATTAGAAATAATCTGTCAGAGGACTTGCAATATGGCTGAACACTAACTAACAGCTTAATTTCAGCTGTGCTTCAGTGTGAAAACAGAAAAGAGAGCAAGTGAATTTGTCTTTTTGGGTAAATTTCAGTTTCTGGCTAGAAATTGCACTGCCTGGTTGCAAGCAAAGAAGAAGTTTACATACCGTGAAAAAAAAAATCAACCACAAAAGGTAAGGAGAAAACATTGACCTGGAAGGATCCTGCAGCTGTTCAGTAAAAATGAGTTCAAGCTCCAGTTTTGGTGCAGGACCTGACTTCCAGTAACCTAGAGGAAAAATTATGTCAGATGTCCTCACAGCTGATTACAATAACTGAAACACTGAAGGGGTATATCAACTCAATAACAAAAGACAGGAAAAATTGAAGACGCTTTAGGCAGATACTCAGATGAGATAATAAATCTGCAAAAATCAGAAGTCAAAGGGAAGAAAAGGCTGTCTGAGTAAGATACTTCTCAAGAAGAGACGTTTCAAAAATGGCAGAATTAGAGAACAGAGGATATAAGGAATACCTGAGATTTTCTGCTGTACCACAGAGACTAGAAGGAACAAATTCTAATACTTTTATGAAAGCACTAATAAGCAACTAGACTGACAATGAGAAGACAGCCAAGACATCTAATATTAAAGAAACAAGAATTGAATTTGACAAAAATTTGTCCGAAGGATAAAGTGCTAAAAGTTGGAGACATCTGGGTGTTTATGGAAAATGATTACTGACTGTGCACCATGCAGAAGATGAATACATTTATTCAGGGAATGCTAAGAAACAGGTATAAGATTCAAGCTGCTGTAACCAGCTATCTTCAGAATATTTTTTTCCTGGAGGGTCAAAGTCATATTTTGATGCAGAACATGCTAAGAAGGAAATGCAAAAGTTTGTCCAACAAAAAGTGAGCAGGCAAACAAAAGGGAATTCTTCTTCTTATTCTTCTGATAATAAAGTTCATAGAGACTATGCCAGTGAAACCTTTCCCATTGTTCCAAAGGGAAATGCTTGAGAGACAGACGTTATTTATTTTACATTTGTTGACTGGTTTGTCCACCTTAGCTGATAGCCCTTTTTCAGTGGAGGCTCAGAGAGAAAAGCCCCACACAATTACAATAAAATTGTGCATGAACATAGTATTATAAACAAAACATTAACATTTTCAAGTTGGTACAGTAAAGGCACAAACATTAAATACAGAGTTTAAGTTGATCTTTAACTTATGTGCAGAAACAGATTGCAGAGTTTGCAAGTACGGCCAATGTAGGTACAGTTAGTGAGGAACATAAATGTACTATAGTAGCAGAAATATTTTTAAGATTGAACAATGGGTTATTACCTAGATAAGATGACTAAAAGAGGATCATAAATGTAGTATATAAGTAGAAATCTTTTTAAAAAGTGCACAATGGGTTATTAGCTTGATAAGATGAACTGAGAGAGCTGACACAATCCAGAAATTAAACTAAAGAGGGCAGACAGTAAGCTATGTAGGAGAGGAGACAGTTTATGGAGGCTGAGTATAGTGGCATGTCCATTAACGTTTTAAGTAGTCTTTGGTGGTAGATTTAAATTCTTTATGTTGTTTGAGTGTTCTAATATCCAATTGGAGTTTGTTCCAAGAAATGGTAGGGTAGTAGCTGTAGAGGTTTTGAACAATTTTGCTGTTAGGTTTATAGATTTGTAGTAAGTCTTAATCTGAGATACGGAGAGTCCTAGAAAGAGTGTAGATGGAGATTAGAGGATACAAGTTGGAACAGAAAGATGGTTGTTACAGGTTGGTACAGACAGAGTGGATAACCTAAACTGAGAGAGGAGTAGCTGGTGTGGGAATTCCAGCCAGTGTTTTAAAGAGAGGCAGTGATGTGATCTATAGCTTTGACTCAGAGCAAATCTGGCCACTTTGTTACAGGTAGATTCAAGCTTAGTTAGGAGATAGGTTTGGAGGTTGATGAGGATTTGAGAGCTATTCAATAGGCGTGGTAGGAGATAGGCATGAGAGAGGGAGACTTTAGCTTTGTTTGATAGGAACTTTTTATTTCTGTATAAGAGGCCGAGTCTTTGATGGGTTTTCATAATACAATTGTTAACATGCAAATCAAACTTAATCTGGTCATCTATCATGATCCCTAGGAGTTTTGTATTGGGTTCTGTTATGATAAGAGTTTTATTTAGAGAATGGAAAAGCAAAAGTAGATTTAAGGTGGTTTAGATTTTTGGGAAGAAAAAGTAAATGTTTGTTTTTTTAGGATTCAGAATTAGCTAGTTGTTAGAGAGCCAGGTTTCAATAGAGTTGAAGGATTTCTGAGTAATTGATTTTAAGTCAGAGAGGGTGCCTGCAACTGTGATGACTATAGCGTCATTAGCATATTATACAAGGGAGTGACTGAGGGCAGGAGGTATAGAGTAGATTTGTAAAGATATTGAGGAGTAGTGGACCAAGAATAGATTATTGGGTAACACCCATTTTGATAGGGAGAGGAGGGGAGAGAGCAGATAGCAATTTTACCAGTTGTAATCAATCTGCAAGATAGCTAGTCAACCAGCCAATGGTACAGGTGGAGAAGTTAAGGTTAGTAAGTTTGTCCAGAAGAAAGGAGCGAGAGACTGTATAAAATGCTTTAGAGAGATCTGGGGATAAGCATGATACTAGTTTATTATTATCTCTGGCCAGTGAAATAGTGTTGATAAAGGATAGGAGAGCTGTAGTGGGGCTATGGTTGGGACGAAAGCCATGTTGTATTGGAGTGAGAAGATTTTCTTGAAGTAAGTGTTCCATGATTTGCTTATGCGTGCATTTTTCCAGTAGTTTTGAGAGAGATGACAGGATAGCAATGGGTCTAAAGTTAGAGATTTCTATGGAGATGTCACCCTTATGTATAGGAAGAATATAGAATTATTTTTGGATAGAGGGAACTTAAGCACGGGAGTTGCCTAGAAGAGCCAGGACTAATTTGGACTTGAACCAGAGACTGGACTTGAATGCCAGAGATCAACAGGAAGAAAACCAGCAATTTGGAAATTAATGAATATGTGTGGGATTACAAAGCATCAGTCACATTTGTGAAATATGTTGGAACAAGAAAACCTGGAATTATTAGACTTTTTTGACTTTATTAAACTTGTAAGGGACACCAAAGCATATGCCTTACTTCATGTCATTAATGTCTGGAAGAACATTAAGGGGAGAGGAAGACGAAAAAAAGAGATAACTAAGTGAAACACTTCTTTCTGTTAATATATTTTTTTTTAAATACAACACATACTGCATGTTATATAGTAAACTTTTTCAGTGCAATATGAGATGCTTGCAGTTGAAGGCAACTGTATCTGGCTCTAATATTTCTATAGAGACGAGCTGATACAGTTAATAAACATAGAATGTTTATTTCTTTCAATGGCTAAAACATATTATTTTCTGAAAGTAATTTTCTATATCTGGGGAGGAATAAAGATAAGACAAAAACAGAGAACACTTAGTGTAAGTAGAAGCACAGGCTGTACCATGTGTCTTAGCATGGATAATCTTCATTATAGGTCAATTCAAGCCTGTGAGTGTAGCTGTCAGTCTGGGACATTTGTTCCTATTAGGAAGGTTAAGCTTAATTATTTGAAGATGTACATAGTTTTCTGTATTAAGTTAATAGGGGATTGTGGTGTTCTGGGGGTATATTTGTTTGGTTGGTTGTTTTTTGAGGGTTTTCTTTAAAACAAAAAGTCTTGTAAGATGTGACATAGGTTCAAATGAATATGATAAGAAACAACTGCATAAAAGATCAACCTGCCAAACATTAGTGTATGCATGGAACACATAAGCTGAAATTAGACATTTGAATAATTTGAATGAAAGGCTGTTATATATAACAGTAGGAATTATAACTTCTTATCATAATGGCAGTACTTTGCATATTATCTTTAAATGTGACTGGTCTTATAGGTTTATACAAAAAAGAAAGGGTACTGCATTGTATTAAAAATTCAGAGTGCAAATAACTATGTGACAGGAGACACATTTTAAAGAAAAGAGCATGTGAATTTGATAAAGGAAGGATGTCAGGATGGTCATTCAACAGGATATCTGGGACAAAGGAAAAGGGGAGTAATTATATTAATTGTGAGAGGAGCTCCAATAAAGATAGATGAAGAAAAAAATAATAATAATTGTAGATTTGTAGTGCTAAGGGGCTACTGGCAAGGGAGGAGGATTACACTGGCATATATATTTCTATTCCACCTAAAACTGTTATAATTATAATGGAGCTTAAGAAAATTCTGGGAGAAATAATCAGCTTTCAGCAAGGAATATTACTCATAGGTAAGGACTAGAATTTGATTTGCAACAGTGAGCATGCATCTGAGGGCTTAGAAGAGAAATATAACAACAGAGGTTAGATTTTTGAAGAAATATATGTAAATATATTATATGGAAGACGTGAATTCAGTAGTAGGAGCTCAAACAGAATTTACATATTATTCCCCAGGGGACAAAAACTGGGCTAGGCTAAATGTAGTTTGGATCCAGACATATTTGACCAAGGGACCTAGAGGGGGCAAAATTAGTATTGGGGATAATATAAAAGGAATAACAGGTCAAAATAGGAGTTGAGTCAGAGGACATGAATAGGGAGCTGAGTAGGATGTGGAGGCAAGGTTTATGGTATGGAACAGGCTGGGAGGAAGTGAGATCAATGAGGGTGGGACTGATTAGGTTAAAGGGTAGAGGGTAGGTTAGCACAGTCTTTTTTGTTGAACATCTCCACCAAGTGGTAGGCCTATTTTAAACTGGAAGAAGGTAAGATTGTGCAATATTACTGAGGGGGTGAGAATGATTTAGGAGGAAAGAGTGAATTAATTAATTTATTTTTCCCTAAGAGGTGGCTGGATGTAATTGTGTGGTGTTTTCAAAGAGGTGGCAAAATGCTTCAGGTTTTTTACCTGACAGATATAGTTGTAGGGTTGGTTTTGGCCTCAGAATAATTGCAGGGCATGTAATAATATGCAAATGAATTACTGAATGTTTGCCTGTGAAAGTGTTGAACCAAAGGTTTTCACGGCAGATCAAAAAGGTTGTATAATGTGCATCAACAGTATATGTTGGCCACTTATATGGCATTGCCTGAGAATGGGTAGTGTCACAGGCATTTTTTGCTGAGCTGCAAGTGTGGATTCTACATTGGTTGCTGGGAAGGGGCAGTGTTTTGCTGCATTTGTGGTAGGGCTGTGTTGTCATCAGGTAGCTTAAACTGCTCAAGGTTGGTTGAGGTCTGGGTGACCTCATTTTGATACTGTCTATGGAGTAGTAAAAATAAATAAATAAAAACCTAAATAAAAGGGAGAAGTTTTTTGGAGAATGTACAGAGGTGCAACAAGGTCACCACATGATGGGAGTTTCCCACAGTTGGTTTTCTTGGTCAGGTACCTTTCAGTGCAAGTAGAGTGCCCCCCTTTCAATTCTAAGGCTGGCGCCAATTTGCAGGGAAGTGGTGGTTCAGTGGTAACCAAAATAAAACTACACAGAGTATATTGAGGTTGTGGGCATCCTTAACGGTTAAGACAGGGCATGCAGTCCCAATGCATGCGCACAAGGTACACGTGTGCATCACTGGGTTTTTGTAGAGTATACTGCAAAAACCATGTTTAAAATTTGACTACTATGTTTCGGTCTCATTTTACTCATCATGTATTTTATTGTAAAGTACCATTAATTTTTTATGTCATCTTAAAAGATATAAAAAAAAAAAAAAAAAAAAGCAGAGGAGGAAAGCAAAACTACATCAAGGTATATCAAGCATTGATGTGTGAGAGCAAATTCATGCAGGGGATCTGAGGTTGTTAGCTAGATATTTTAGACACAAGTAAAGGAAAAAAAAGTGGTTTTCAATGCTGATTATTCATGCATTAACCTATGTTTCGGCCTGGTCCCTCTTTATTGAGTAATTCTGAAGCTTCAGTTTTGTACAGTAATTCTTGACAGAATTACAAAAAAAAAACATCTAAGAGGAAAGTAGAATCATATTTTCCCTGGTAAATCTGACTTTTGATGTTTATTTCTCAAATGCATTTTTTTCCCTGATGATTTTTCATCCTTTGTCATCTGTTTTTCCTACTTTTTGTATCTGCTTTGGGCGGATATGCATTGTGGCACAATGTAATTTTTGTCAAGGGTTGTTGTGGGGGAAGCAAGAGCTGTTGGTACAGGGCAGTTGGCCCATGGCCTTGTTTTGGTGGGCTCATTACAAGGAGGGTCCAGCTTGTCTGTTCCCTTGGGCACAGCTGGGTATTTTTCTTGAGTGGAGAGGGTTTCTCCATGAGTGTGGTGAATTGCACTGAATGGGTAGATGCTGTGGGGTAGAGTTGGCGTTTTCCGCATTTTAAAGAGGCATTGTACTTCCTTGCTCTTCATTAAATCTGTGTAAAGGGTGGAGTGGTCCATGGATAGTGAAGGGGGTACTGTGGTTATCAAAGATTGAGTTGGCTTTACTAACAGTTCTGCTTTATGTTGCAGATGGCAGTCATATTGATGAAAGAGCTGCGGGACAAATCATTGTGGAGGCAGTGAGGAAGTGGAGCTCTATAAAGAAGCTGATGGTTAATCAAGTACTGAGCCAGCAATCCCAGATGAGGATGCAGGAGGAATGACCCAAGGGCATAGGAAATGGATGGATGTGGAGCAGCAGACAGAGGTAGCGACAGGAAAATGTGCAAGATAGAGAGTTCCAGAAGGCATCCAACCTACAGATAGCTGCGTATTAGCAGGTAATGATAACTATGTTCAGTCTCTGTTAAATAATACTGCAGGGATAAATCTGGTAGGCAAGTTGTTGAATGGTAGATGGTAGCAGGACTGTAATGCTTTGAGATATTTTATGGCTTTTCTGGAGTAAGTAGTGGAGGTTATGAGCCAGGTAAGTGTGTAAGGAGGCAGTGATGGTGCAAGTTGTACGGCTTTTACTGAAACTAGGCAAGTCATCAACAACAATGGTCAGTAATGGGGAGCTAGGTAAGAGGCCAGGGCAATGGCTGGCCACCCGGTCCTTTTTGACAGGTTGTTCAGGGGGGTTTATAACCTCGCACATCACGACGACTGTAAATGAGAAGATTTGGAGGGGTGATTAGAATGACTTTATTAATTTCTCCAAGTCTTTTGGGTTTCAAATACCATGACAGGAATGGGCCCCATTCCTAAGTCAAAGTACAATTGAAGTTTATGAAATTACTATTGTTTCAATCTTTGATGTAAGCCAGTAGTGCTCTTCCCAGCACCCACAATGTGCCCAGCAAGGACTCCTTTGGCAGTTCGTATGGCGTTACATGTATTGGTAATATATCTAGATACGACTGTAAATTCTTTTTTTATAGGACTCATTGCTCCTACTAGTATTGGGACTGTCTGGGTATCTTTCTTCCACATTGCTCTCATTTCTGCTTGCAGATCCTGATATTTTATAACTTTATGCCTCTCTGTACGCAAGACACTGTAGTCACTGGGTGTGGCAATTTCGATGATTAATGCTACTCCATTCTTCTTTTCTTGGACCAGTATATCTAGTTTTCTAGCATCTATATTTTGAACTGTTGGTAATGGATGCTCCCATGTGATGTAGACTTATTCATTTTCCATGCTGCTTTGTGGCTCATATTTCCAGTGTTTTTTGGTCATTTCAGTACCATAATGCGTGCACAATCCCCAGTGCAACAGTCTCGCTGCATTATTATGCCTTTCAGCATACAGTCCTTCTGCCATTAGTATGTCACAGCCAGCAACGAAGTGTGCAACTCTTTCCAATTCAGTTTTACAAAACCTACATTTGTCTGTTTCTCGCACGTGTTCAATGGACTTTATAAACCAATGCGTATGTAGCCCACTATCTTGGGCCACCAATATTAACCTTTCATCTCTTGGTTTGAATTCGCCTCTCCTTAAGCACTCCTGTGTTCATTCCTGATCAACATGAGGTTTTTCCAGAAGTTTTCTATACTTGCAACTATATTGACGCTTTTTCCACGTCTTGCCTTCTCATCTGATCAGTCACCTTATATTCTTTCTTTTATTTTTTGGCACATTCAGTTGTTGTCTGATTTTTATCTACTTCTGGTTTGATTTTTATTCCTGCTTGACGCCGATAAGCTTCTGCTAGATTAAGCAGAGAAGTCATCTTAGATTTATTCTCCTCATGTTTCAAAACTTTCACTACATTTCAGTCTTGTGAGGTCAGCAGATATGTGTGGAGCCCCACGATTGCAGATCTATGCATATAATCAATTTCAAGGAGGCCCATCCCTCCTTCAGAATGAGGAATATATAATCTTGGTATGCACTGATTTTTATAAATCATGTGGTGAGCTTGAAACATCCTTCTTGTTTTCCTATCAAATCTATGTAACACGTTTTGGGGCCAGTCAGTCACTCCAAAACTATAAGTTAGGACAGGAAGAGCAAACTGGTTTATAACTTGAATTTTGTTCCTAGATGTCAGTGCTGCTTTCAGGATTAATTTAACTCTTCTGAAGTATTCCTTACTAAGTTGTATTCACATTTGTTCATGTTTTATTGTTGATCCTTCATCAGTCCCCAAATATGTATATACTCCTTCTTGCTCAAGTTCTTTTATATCACATTCTTGTCCCAAACTTATGTTTTCCTAGTGTTGCAGTTTTCCTGCTTTAAAGGTTACTTTTGCACATTTATCAAGACCAAATTGCATTCTTTTATCATCTGAATAAGTTTTGACAGCTTGCAGTTGTGCTTTCAGTTCCTCATCTGATGAGCTATACAGTTTTAAATCATCAACAAAGAGAAGGTGAGAAGTTTTTACACTTTGTTGTTTTCTGGGAGCCAGATTATAGTCATGGCCTAAACTGTTGAGTAAACAGCTTAATGGATTAAGGGCAAGGCAGAATAGTAACAGTGACAGGATCCTGGAATATCCCCCACTGAATTTTTATCCCTGGGGATAACAATTTGTCCTTTATCATGACTTAATTGTAAAGTGGTCTGCCACTGTTTCATGGTCACTGTAATGTAATTGATCAGTGCAGGGTGTATCTTATACATTTTTAAGCACTCTTTTATACATGAATGAGGGATACTATCAAATGCGTTTTTGTAGTCAATCCATGCCATACCTAGATTCTTCCCCTTTTTACAGTACTCCACTATGACTTTATTTAACAACAAATTATCCTTTGTTCCATATGACTTTCTTCTATTGCCCTTTTGTTCTACTGCCATAATTCAGTTTTCTTCTAAATGACTATCTACTCTGTTGGCATCAACTCCTGTGTATAGTTTATATGTTTTCAGAAGACAAGTTATTGGTCTATAATTTTTAGAGTAGATTGTGGGTTCACTCTTAAGTAGGAGCATTGTTTTTTCTGTTGTTACCCAGGTTGGTGTCTGTTCTGGGTGTGCATATAAATAGTTCTTACTTATAGCTAAATCTTCGTGTAAAGATTTTAATACTTTTAACCAGAAGTTAGGTACTGCATCTGGGCCTGGGGTTTTCCAATTAGCGGCTTTTCTTAACTTTGTTTCAATCTCTCTAGCTGTTACTTCATCCCATTTCATATCCTGTACCGTTAAACTTCTTATTCTTTCTTTTACTTCTTCTGTCCATTTAGTTTCTTTGTTATGTTCCACAGGATCTTCATAGATACTTCTCCAAAATGTATCTATTTCTTCTTTTTTTAGCGGTCTTTCAATTAATTTTATCTTATTTCCCAGTTCTCTATAAAACCTTTTTGGGTCCTCAATAAATTGCTTATTTTGCACTTTTCATTTATATTTATATTCATATCGTCTAAGTTTTTCTGCCTGTGTTGAAAATGTTAGTTTGTTATTTGCAATAGTGCATGATAGATCCTGGTCTGTTCTAATATTGCACATTGCTTTTATAACATCTTTCTTAGTATTTTTGTTGTTCTGTTCCCTCTTCTATAGTCTTGTAACAGTGATGCTTCTTGTCTTAATTGCTTTTTAATTTTCCCTATTCGATATTTCCATGATGGTATTCGATTTCTCTCCTTCCTTTCTCTCACTACCCTGTGTTCTTGTGGTAGAACTTTATCAGTTATTAATTTAGCAGCACAGTAATATATCCTGTTTACTTATGTTATATCACATGGATCTCTATGGACAGTCCTAATTACTGTGTTCATTTGTTTTATCAGACTTCTGACTTTTTGGGTTTTATTAACCTTTTGCAGTCCATTTCTTTCATTGATCTTGATAAATCTGTCCATGTCTATTAAATCAAACAATTCTTCTCTTAGCTAATTTTCTTCCAAACTGAGGGCACATCCCTTGTTTTCCAATTCATGCAGGCATTCTATAGAATGTTCTATAGCATTTTCCCGTGACACAGTGTCATCAATTTCATCCTGCACCATCCATTGCTCTATCATATGGGAACTTACTGGCCTATCACTCCTCAACATTGACTGCATCATAATTTCCTGTTCCTTCCCTTGCTGTCTAGCTTCAAGTGAACATTTATACTGGTTTCCTGTGGAAGGATCCTAATTATCATCATATGGCACCTGACCAATTGCTTCCTGTCCCACTGGTTTCCCCTTAATTTGGATGTCTATTAATCTATCCTGTTGTGGTGCTTTCTGAATTAGATTTTCTACACTAAAGTATTCACTTTGCAGGTACTCCATAACCTCAGTTTCTATTTCTTTAACTTCTCCATTACTAATCGCCTTTTCTACTTTTCCTCTTTGTCTTCTTATTTTTTGTATTGTAAAACTTTCCATGTCTGGATTCCTTTGTCTGTATTACTCTTCAAATATCTTTGGTGCTGCTGTTTTTGTATTGATTCATTTTACTTTCTCCTTTGTATAAATATTACACCATATTAAATCTCTTTTCCTTTCCCATGTCCATATTTCTTCTTCAGATGTTTCATGATCTTCCTGTTTCTCCTTACTTTAGGGACTCATTCCATCATGCTGTGATGTAACCTGTGTTAGACCTTCTACACCAAATCCTTCACTTCGCAGGCACTCCATAACTTCACCTTCTATTTTTTTAACTGCTACTTTACTGATCTTCTTTTTCTTTTTTATGTTCCATTTTTGTGACATTATTTTTTTTTATTGAGAAATTTTTCATATCCGGATGCCTTTGCCTGTATTTCTCTTCAAATATCTTTGGGGCTGCCTTCTTTACATTGATTAATTTGGCTTTCTCCTTTGCATAAATATTGCACCATATCAAATCTCTCTTTCTTTCCCATGTCCATATTTCTTTTTTATACTTTTCAAATATCTCTTGGTTTTGTTGTTTATATTTTCACACTTCCTCACATGCTTCTTTTTCTAATCAGATCAAGAATTTTTGATCTATATACTGTTTCTCACAAATCTGTTATGTTAAGGAACACAAATTTTCATTTGAAGCTTCTGACAGTTTTTCTTGTGGAAGTATTTTTTTTCCCTCTAATTTCTCCCTTAATTGTTTTGTATATCTTGTGTCTGGAAATTTTGTGCTTTGTGCATAATAGCAACAATACATAATTTCTTTCTTATCCTCAATAGTCTACTTTATCATCTTTATGGCTCGTCTTTGGCCTATCAGTTTTTTCAGATGTTTGTGGACTGCTACTTCCTTCTACAACAGGGGGGGGGGGCATCCTCCACCTGGGCCTGGCCTGCCCCCATTGTAGGAATGTTTCCATATTTTGAGGATCTACACTGTCATCTTTCCTAGTCCTGGCTCTAGTTTTCCTACCAGGATTGGGCAATTTTTTTTATCCTGGGTCTTGTGCACCCAGCTATCTTTTTTAATTTTTGACCTACTTCTGTCCATGATATATGTTATATAAATGCAGTCTATATATCAGTGTTGCCATGGTGCTATTTTGTGAAAACATGGTCCACCTCGTGAAGGTACTCACCAAGACTTGTGGATGAATTCAGTTTCAGCACTACTACTCTCCTTTGCTTGCTGACTTTTCATCTCTTTATTCGGACCCCTTTTCATCTCTCCATTCAGACCCCTTTTCACCTCTCTATCCAGACCTGTTTGAGTTGACTGATGCTGTTGAAATGCAGAGGATAGGATTTGCTGACATGCTGACAACAAATGATTTGTTGACAGCTTTGGTTGCATTGTGAAAGAAAAGACAGGGTAAGTTCAGAGCAAGGACATGAACGATTAGTAGTGGGGCTTCATGTATTATATGGCAATGATGCTGGAAATGGACAGCTCAAAGGCTTTACCACTGCTACGCATTTTTTGACAATTATGGAGGCACAATGTTTAAGTTCAGGTAATGCATGACTGTTGTACAACCAATGTTTCAGGAAAAGGAAGGCAGTAGACAAGACCCTGCAGTGTGAGGTCAGGCATACTGACATCTGGCTCATTACTATGCTGGATACTGCTGGTGGGCAGCTGCATTTTGGGAAGGATGCAGGGGAAAGGACACATTTAAACAACATCACATGTTTGAAACTTCCTATCAACAACCAGAACTGTATTAACACATGTTTTTAAAGGGAAACTAACAAATTTATGCAATTTAGTATACACTTAACTTTTCAATAAGATATAGGTATATAGCAAAACTTAAATATTCTATACACTTCTAAAAAAATGCTAAAAACTAGAAAGCATCATCTGTATAAGCTTTTTAACTTGAGCAAACAGGTGATGTTACATGCTTCGTTAAGACCTGGACTAGAAAAGGCATCCAATCTCAGTTGCCAGTTGAATTAAAACACAAACTTAACTGTAACTCTAAGTTTGTTGTGTATATCACCAAGTGTTCATTCTGCACAGCTTTCTATGTTGGAAAAACGGATCGTAGGCTCCGTGACAGAGTATATGAACACACGTATGCAACTGATATCAACAAAAGTGATAATTCTCTTGCTAAACATTCACACTCGAGTGGAGGACACAAGTTCATGTCTAAGGCAATAGACCAAGTCCAGGTAGACATTAGGGGTGGCCCACTTAACTTGCTTTTAGAGGAACGTGAATTAGCCTGGCAACTGAGATTGAATGCCTTTTCTAGTCCAGGTTTTAAAGAAGCATGTAACATCACCTGTTTGTTCAAGTTAAAAAAGCTTAAACAGATGATGCTTTCTAGTTTTTAATATTTTTTAGAAGTGTATAGAATATTCAAGTTTTGCTATATACCTATATCTTATTGAAAAGTTAAGTGTATACTAAATTGCATAAATTTGTTAGTTGTTTCCCTTTAAAAACATGTGTTAATACAGTTCTGGTTGTTGATAGGAAGTTTTAAACATGCAATGTTGCTTAAATTTGTTATTTAAACTTGTATTTAAGTTTTTTACTTGATCTGATGAAGTTACTGAATCAACAGTGATGAAAAGCACTTCATTAAGTTTCTTGTGCAATATAAACTTTTTTGTCTATACTTTTGGGCCATTGGATTTGTTGGACTTGTTTGGTTTGTTTCATCTTTGATAAGTGATAATTCAATAAAGATGTTTAAATTATCTCTCAGATATTGCAACAAAAAGTATACAAAGTAGCTACCAAAAAAGTAAAGCCAAATGTCTGAGGATAAAGCTGGATAACACATTTTCAATTTTAAAAAGTGGGCACCAGCTCCATCTCACCCACAATTATGGACCAAACCTCCAGCACTCATGTAGTCTCATTCACTAATCCATTGTACTGTGGGTGCCACTACTTTACAATCACTCAATATAACTTTGTAGTATGACATGTTTTAACTTTGAAGAAAAAAACAAGTAAATGAAATAAATAACTTTAAAGGCAAAATGAAGTGTGAAGACCCCTGACAAAACGACACTACTCCGCCTCAAGTATGATTGGACATTTGCTGCATCCAGTATTTAAAAGGTAAGCACCGGCGGGCACCTGAGTATAGGATCATTAATACTGCATACTGATCTCTCTTATTCTTGAACCAACAAACAGTAAAACTTAATTTCTGTAATCCATCCATACACCAAGTAGTTTGTTAAGAAGTCGAAACTATGTTGTCTAAACAGTGCGTTGGAAAGGGTAGTTTGTAAATCAGCCTCTATAACAATTGTTTAAACTTACTTTAGATAAGGCCTCATAACTGATACTCCCTTTTAGTCTATCTGCAATCTTTTAAGCACTTAATAAACCACCTTATATGCCTAAACCAATATAAACAAAAGCCTTACCATGTCTCTTCAAGTGCTAGTTAGAACAGGTTGCCACAAAACTTAGCTGTATTCCTTTCACTGACAAAAACTCCTATTGCAACACACTCCTATAACTAAAAACACTTTTTATTTAATACGTAAACTTTGCAATAGTAAGAAAAGGAAACAACCTTTAAAAAAGCCAGCCTAATATGAACAAAGGCCCTAACCTATGTTCTAAGTGCCATTTAAGAGAAACAATCTTATACCCATACTATGTGACATTATACAATAAATTTATTTTTCAAATATGCATGGTCATCTGCCGTCCTGGCAAAGTTATGCAGAATGATGAATATGCCATGTTTGGCTAATGAGCAAATGTGGGAACTTAAGTGTGTAATATAGTTTTATTCTTACAGTTTTATGTATCTTTAAGAGAAGACATGTATTGTCTATGCTTCATCCTATCACTGGGAATTATAATTAGACTTAATTATTTCCTAGTTCAGCTTACCTGAAGTAAAGTGGAAAAGGTGATTTTTGTTAGGTAATTAGGATTTTTGTATGTTTATCTGTTTGTTTCATTTGTTTGTTTTCCTTTTACAGCTTTACCGACTTGTCCATGTTTATGTGACATTAGATCTCTGGTTACAGGGTGAGGTTGTGCAAACCTTCCTGGTGAAAGCAATTTTTATTAATTTTCCCTGGGATTCAGAGGGATTTTCATCATCAGTATTAATTTGTTAATGTGAGTTGGTCAATTAGAAGAACAACAAATTTCTCTGATTCAGAGAAAAGGTAAAAGCCTTCCAGAGAAACTCATAATTATTGGTTAAATATCACACCTCTGAAACAAACACTGTGCTGTCAGATATGATACCATTATTAGTGTCGCTATTAGTCCATACATGGTAGAGGCATAGACAACCCACAAAAGGGAAACATGTACACACACAGACACACACAGATACACACACACACACACAAACACACACACACACACACACACACACACACACACACACACACGCACACACACACACACACATACACACGCACACACACACACACACACACACACACACACACACACACACACACACACACACACACACACACACACACACACACACACACACAAACACACACACGCACACACACCTACCTCCATTTAGTCACAGACTGAGCAATGACCATTCTAATGTGGTAAATTGGTGAATGCCATTTTTTTGGCAGCATTCATTTTTTACTCATTGTGAAGAAATTAACTTGGTTAAGCGATTATTGAATCACTCACCCATGTCTTCCACTGGTACAATTTATAGAGGTAATCATATAGATAATTTGCATTACACACTCACCTAGACTACTGCATTTGAACACATCTTCACTGGTGTGACCATTGCTCATGCTATGGACACTGCCAAAAGAAAACATTAGCAAGAGTGTGGTGTCTGAATTAGTCACTCTTACTGCCATTTATGGTAAGCCTTTCTGAATTCCAAAATCTGTGCAATGTTGCTGTTCATAAGATTTTGTGATGGTATTACCTATATTATCTTTCATGGCCTTATAGGTAAGTACTAGGCTAACTGCCTTTGTGGGCCTTTATAAGACCAGTCAGTTTCAGTTGGTGAGAATCAAACCCTATATCTCTGGCTTGTGAGGTAAGCACCTTAACTATTATACCAATCTCAACTCCTGTTATAGTATTATACAGTATTATATGTAATATGGAGGGTTATGATCTGGTCCCTGATCATAACCTGTGTATTAAGTGTTTGGGACATGGATGCCAAGAAATCC